>NC_092803.1:64641926-64941926 GCF_040954645.1 Diabrotica undecimpunctata | reverse complement strand
AGAGAGGAATTGTACAACTTTTTTTGATCTGAAAAATATAAGTAGTAATAGTTGTATAGGTACTTCTAAAACCAAAACTAATATTACATGATCGAAACAATTCAAGTATTATCTACCTGAAAGATCAATATAACTTTTATGTTTGTTGTATTCTTTTGGGTTTTTGGACTGGTCCTCTTCGTTTTTAAATTGTAATCATATCCGGAATGTACTTAGTATTTATAAATAGGACATTAGAACATCTCTCTTGTCGTTTCACTTCTCCACAAATATTTCTGTATTGCTTTTCTGCATTATTAGCTGGCTTTTCTGTAACTTGGTTCTTACAATTATATTAGGATTGTTTTTGTACCCAAGAGAAATGTTTGTTTTTTAGAAGAGCATAAGCAAGCTTAACACTCGAGCAATAATTGTCGATACACATTGTTTGTCCAACATTCAGAAAATCTGCACTTAGTTTTAAGACTATTTGTGAAAGTACTGTAAGATCATGACCTTTATCCTCTTTGCCGCAATATATTTTAGTGTTAAATAGGTAGCAACCATTCAGACATACTTTGAACAATTTGAAGCCAAATTTGTGACGATTGTTTTAGATGTATTGTTTAAATGTCAAGCTCTCCTTGAATGGCACCAAAGTTTCATCTATTTAAATAAATTCTCCAGGGACAACTTGAGCTTGAAACGATTGGTTGAGTTTTTTTTAATAGCTCACTGATCTTGAAAAATTTATCATTTTGGTCTGCGGCTTATTATTTTCGAAATGTCAAATTTTTAATAGTGTTTGGAACCTATTTCGTGCCATAACTGAAGATGAAACATTTGTATGATTGCTATTAATTTTTTCATTTATTTGGCGTTTGTATCCATCCACCGATGAATTCTAGCTTTAATTTTGTGTGTTTTTCCTTGTTGTTGTAAAGTATATCGATTGGTTTCATTAATAAAAAACTAATTTGCTCGTCCGAAATAAAAAGTTTATAGAAATAATACGACGACTTGTCATAGTTGTCATATGAGGACATTGCAATACCAGAATTAGAAATAAATGTAAAATTTCGTAAAACCCCACCCAAAAATTTTGGTTTTATCACATACATTTTCGGTAATTATTGAATGGTTACTAGTGCTATCGAAAGTATCAAATGCAGATGCATGTTTGGTAATAACATACTCAATAGTGTCATTCAAAGTATTACGTACACGAGATGTTGACGGTACAGTAAAAGTGGTCGATACTTTAGAAGTAGAAAGTGTAGCTCTAGCCTCATTTATTTATGACAACATCAGAATCTTCCAATGATAATTTATTTTTGCTACTGGTTTTATACAACTCGCCGAAAAATCTGATTCTTTTGAAAAAAAAAAATCATTCCACATTTTATTGAGACGCTTCTATTCTTTTTCATAAGATATTATCAACACTTTTTTAAACTTCACAACTGAAAGTTAACTGGAAACTAACAGAACGCATTCCCAATGCCGAATAGCTCTTCTGCACGTGATTGCAGCGTTGTCACTCACTCGAATAATCTGAAATCATTGGTGCATACCGCTTGTCCATCATGGATTCATAATAAACATTTATCAGTTTTGGCCATGATGGATACCCGTTATCCACCAAAAAAAAATTAATATTATCAAAGAGACATATTTTTCCAACAATGATTACCTATACGTGTTTATAGACGGTATAAAAAACATCATTTACGAAAAAAAAAGTGGGTCATGGGACGTGATGTTTTCTTTTTCATGGTGGCACTCTATGTGTTAATCCATTTTTATTTTTATTCGATAACCTACAGACTTAAGAAACACCTGTAATAGTTGCTATGTGTAGTGCCGTAATAACATCTTGATTTCTCCAATTTTCCCTGAAGGCAAGTCTGCAATTATATTCATGCCAAAAGAATAATTTTGATGTAAAAAATTTTTTTTTGAAATAAAACTGTGTCATGAAATATCGCAAAAATGAAGATATAATAAATAGTAAATATTAATAACCTTTTAAATATATCGGACACGAAAACCTATAAAAACAAATATTTTTAAACGTCACTGCGAAAATAGTAGATTGCAAAACTGAGATGTAACAGCAATTATTATTTCATACATCGACAGTATGCTAGCTTTGCCACTTATAAACAATTGTAATAGTCATACTAGAAGAAATTACGGATATGAACACTATTTTTTTTGGTCAAAAACAATTAAAAGAAGAAAATACAAAAATACGTGCAGTGTCCCCAATAATCTGGCTGCCAGCGCACTGAGAGCACGACAAAAATTTGAGAATATATTGAGCTTGTACAGCGAAAGGGTGAAAGAAGTAATTCACAAACACATTTAATGTATATATTATTATTATTAATTATATTAATTAATAATTACTAATTTATTATGGTGTACCTAAACAGAAGAGAGCAAATAGCTCTCTATCCTTAATTTTTATACATCTTCTAATAAATTATTTGACTGTATTGATTAAATTTTGTACTTTGTACCATTAGCGGGTATCAATATTTAATATATTAATCCCAGGAAGACTGTTTCTGCGAAAGCGCTGATTTAATTCATTTTAGGATAAAATACATGTCAGTAAAAAGCTTTTGAGTAGAAAATTCAAAGGATAGAAAATTTTTTTTAACTATTATTCCATTCAAACTGAACTGTACTGAATTGCAAGCATTAGTTTATTAGAAACTTTTTTTTGTAAAAAACGGCCAATGTTATAAGAGATCAAAGAGTAGAGTAGTTTTTATGCGAGATAACGGTTAATACGCATAGAGCAAAATGTGAAGGCTAAACAAAAAGTATGTATAGAAAGCGATTTTTTATACAATATGGTGTGTTTAATATTAGTTGGTAAATGATAAATACTCGTTTTAAAATCGGGTTTAGAGGGTTGTACCATTTTTTTAAAATTGTATGCAATCTTGTTTGTTTGTAACTCTCACCTACTTCCATCTAAGTTGTTGGACTGGTTATAAAAAACGTTGATGTTAAACGTATGTTGTCGATATAATAAATAAAAAAAGGTAAAACGAACTATGAACGGCCTATACAAATTCGTGATGTAAATTCGGCATAAAAACAATTGAAATTCTTTTGTAAATACGTTTACGTTGGTTAAACTTAATAGCTGGAAAACTACACAATGCTAGTTAAGAAATGTGTCGGTTACAGATCAGTATTTTAGGACTCAGCGAAGTCAGACAAATGCAGGTCAATGCGTCACCCCAAACGGTACCATATATTTTTCAGGACGAAATGACAATCATCATAGTAATGGAGTGGCAATAATGGTCACCAAGGAAATAAGTAAGTCGATTATAAACTTTGTACCAGTGTCAGATAGAGTTATATTTCTACAATTGTCAACCATTCAGGAAAAACTAAATATAGTTCAAATATATGCTCCTACAGTGGAGAGTAGCGAAGAAGACACAGAAGAATTTTATAAAATCATTGAACAAACACTGAAAGTTGTTAAGTCTAGAGACATTACAATAATAATGGGAGATTGGAATGTGAAAACTGGGAAAAGAGAATGTTGCAAATGGATTGGAAAATATAGTCTCGGCCAAAGAAATGAAAGAGGCGATCGGCTGTTGCAATTTTGCCAGGAAAATAATTTTATAATTAAAAACACATTTTATCAACTACCAAGAAGACTAGTATATACGTGGAAATCTCCTGGAGACACTAAAGACCATATTATACGAAATCAAATACATTATATAACCATAAACAACAGATATAAAAACACAACTAAATCTGTGAAAACGTATCCAGGAACAGATATAGGGTCAGACTACAATCCAGTAGTGGCACAATTCCAAATAAAATTTAAAAGAGTACAAACACCTAAGCCCAAACTAGTAATAAATATTAAATGATAAAACAATTAAACATCAGGTAGAAACAAGCATTCAGGCCAATCTTGAAAAACTTGAAAAGACAGAGAAGATACCAGAACTTGACATTAATAACCACTGGGCCGTTATTAAAAAGAACGTGCTAGATCCCGCTAAAAATATTCTGAAGAGAGAAAAACCAAAAAAACAGACAGAATGGATGAGTGACGAAATTTTGTTATTGATGATTTCTCGAAGACTAGTGAAAGGCAAAAATGAAGAACATTATAAGCAAATTAACACTGAGATCAAAAGAAAAATCCGCGATGCTAAAAAACAATGGTTACTAGACAAATGTAAGGATATTGAAAACTTGGAATCCAAATATGATTCGTTCTATCTTCACAAAAAAGTTAAAGAAATTATCAACAATAGAAACAGGAAGAAGACAGTACTTACAGGCCAACAAGGGAACATGATAATGGAAACAGAGGAGAAACTAAAGCATTGGCAGACATACATAGAAGAACTGTTTGACGATCAAAGGCAGCCTCTTTGTGATAATTTTCCAGAGGAGACAGGTCCAGAAATAAGCAAAGAAGAAGTAATGCAAGCGGTGAAGTCATCAAAGAATAGCAAAGCTCTAGGACCAGACGAGCTACCAGAGGATATACTGAAGTTGATAGACGAAGATCGAATCCACTTGTTAGTAGACTTATTTAACAAGATTTATGAAAACAGCAGTCAGTCAGAAAACAGTCCTGAAGAATGGCTAAGATCAACGTTTGTCCCTCTACCCAAGAAGGCACATGCTAAGCAGTGCAGTGATCATCGCACGATCAGTCTGATGAGCCACACCTTAAAAATGTTCCGCAAAATAATTTACAATAGAATTTACAGAAAATTGGAAGAAGATATCGGAGAAACTCAGTTTGGATTCCGGAAGTTATATGGAACTCGCGAAGCATTATTTGCTTTTAAGATCCTGACACAAAGGTGTTTGGATGTGAATCAAGATGTATTTGCTTGTTTTATTGATTACAACAAGGTGTTTGATAACGTCAAGCATGACCAACTTTTAGAGATCTTGGAAGCTAAACAGTTAGACACTCGCGATATAAGAATAATATCTACCGTGTATTATAATCAGAAGGCAGTCGCACGCATCGAAAATAGCGCAACAAATAAAATTCAAATTAAAAAAGGAGTTAGACAAGGATGTGTGCTGTCACCAATGCTATTTAATCTCTATTCGGAAGAAATTATGAAGAAAGCATTGGAGGAAGAAGAGATTGGGATAAAAGTTAACGGCCAACCAATTAATAATATTAGATACGCAGATGATACGGTTTTAATGACGGAGACAGTAGAAGACCTGCAAGCCATTTTAAACAAGGTAGTCACAGCTAGTGAAGAGAAAGGGTTAACAATGAACGTCAAGAAGACAAAATTCATGATTATTTCAAAAAAACAAAGATTGAATGCAAACCTGTACACTCACAATAACGAAATCGAACGGGTTCATAAATATAAATATTTGGGAACAAGCGTTAATTACAACAATGACATCACAGAAGAAATAAAAACTAGAATTGGAAAAGCTCGCGCTGCTTTTGTTAATATGAAGGACATTCTAGGAAGTCACGACATTAACTTAAACCTGAAAATGAGATTGGTTAGATGCTACATCTTCTCGATACTGCTGTACGGAGTAGAGACTTGGACTTTAAACAAGAGCAATATTGATAAACTAGAGGCCTTCGAAATGTGGATATACAGAAGAATTTTGAAAATACTTTGGACAGACAAAGTAACAAATAGTGAAGTTCTTCGAAGAATGATGATCACCATCAAGAGAAGAAAGTTGGAATATTTTGGTCATGTGATGAAAGGGGAAAAAGTACCGATTGCTCTAGTTAATTATCCAAAGAAAGATTCAGGACAAACGAAGCATGGGGAGACGACGTATATCTTGGCTGCGCAATTTAAGAGACTGGTTCCAGTGCACATCTAACCAATTATTTAGAGCAACAGCTTCAAAGATACGAATAGCAATGATGATTGCCAAACTCCGTAGCGGAGAGGGCGCTTGAAGAAGAACAAGAAACTTAATATTACTGCGCATGTGTAGGGTAAAGTTTCCAACAGTGGGACGATTATGTTTTTATTGACAAAATTCCATCAATTATTTACGTATAATGAACTAAGCCTTATGTGATATTTAACAGTAGTTTAAACTAACAATAGTTGAGACATGATGAGCCCAAGAGTGAGGCAATGGTGCCATAAGTCATACAGGTAGAAAATTAACACTGTCACAAAAGTTATAACCATATTTTGGAATGTACTAAGAAATACAAAGAGTAAATAACAAAAGTTGCATGTTTATATTTCAATAAAAATAATTAAAGGGTCACTGAACATACACATTTGCTAAAGGCAAATTTTAACTAAATTACCTTAACTAAAAAAATTAAACTTATAACTGCTCAAATAATTGCAATACATTAAACTCATCATAAATATATAAATCAAAAATTTGCTTTAAAAGTCAAATTTGAATTTTGACTTTTCGTTTGACCAAAAACGTTTGGTTAAGGTAAAATGGCCTTACTATTTGCGTTTGGGTGCAGGGAAAGATCAGGAACTCGTGGGTGCACAAACTACTCTTGGTTAAATAGTTTGCGTAGAAAACTTATAACTTTACCTACATAGTAAATATTGGATTATTTTGTTTCAAATTAAACTAATACGGAGTCATTGCTCTCTGAGTTACGAAAGTCAAAGCCGAAAACGGTTTTTTAAAAAATTTATTTTCGTAACAAAATTTATTTATTGAGAACGTACAGGTATGGTAACAACTACAAAACAAAAAGCTCTTAATCTAATTAAACACTGGTGTATATAGTCTTTCTATATGTCGTCACACATTGGATAACCCAGGGACGTAACTCCTCCTCCCTTAGAAAGAAGCATATTCTTGGGGTGTGCTTCTTTACACAATGAATTCTTGGGTTTCTTCTTGTTCTCTTTCTTCTTGTTTTCTTTGACGCACAGTTTTACAATATTTAGTTAAATAATATAAAATTAAAATGAAAATAATTATATATATACAGATTGTCCAAAAACTTGTTTGCTTAAAATAAATTGAATTATTATTGTTTAACTTTTCTAAAATATCTTTAGTCTTTCTAAGGTCAATGAACTTTCATTTTGAAAAATATAAATAGAAGGAATAACTTTTGGAAGATTTATATGAGCAAAGTGACTTTTACTAATTTTTTCTGTTTGGAAGACTTCATTCTTGATTTTCACAGTACATTCAGGAACTGATTCTAAAACGTAGCTTCCATGTATTGGTAAATTTTCTTTTGAATTTGGGCACTCGATAATTGCTAATTCTTCTTCTGGAACTGTAACTATCCATTTTCCGTCGCTGATTCGTGTCGATTCTATCTTCTTTATCTTTACTTCGAAATATTCACATGACAATGCCTTTTTCTTGAAATTTATTAATTGGACTGCACAAGGGGCTCCTTCGGTTATCGTTAATTTATTACTTCCTTTACAAATGTACTCTTCTGAGTCTATTTCTATGCATATATCTTCCATGTAGATATAGCTAAATTCATTAAGTGCAAGGAAAGGTTTGTAAGGTAAATGAATAAGATAATTTGAGTTATTCATAGGAATAGGAATAGGGAATAGTTGGTAATAATCATATATTTCCGATTCAATTATTGGAATCTCTAATACAAATGTAATTATAGAATTTACTGAATAGCTCTTAATATTTACTATTATTTTTTCATACTGAATTATTTTTCCTAGTGTAGAATCAAAAGGCATTAATTTTGACTTTGTCTGAGATTTTGCTTTCTTTATTTCATTTAAAAGTTCAATTGGATTTACTATAGAATTGTGCAAGGTATTTATTTTGGCAAATGAGATAAAAATATCATAAATTGTTTGATGAAGTAAAGTAATTTTATTTATCACTATAAATGACTAAATATGTGTATACATACTTTTTTCAAATAAAGCTAATTTATTCTCTATAGCTTCAATTTTTGATTTCAAAATCAATTGATTATGTGAAATATTATTTATAGCATTATTAAAAGTATTTATAAAATCTTGCAATAAAGATATTTGTCTTAGGGAATTTACTTTTAAGTTACTTTGATTATCTTTTAATTGCTTTATTTCTTCTATTTTACTTTGTAACGTAATTAAAGGGATAAATGAGTTTTCTAATTCTGGATAATAACTTGTTTGATTTTTGAAACTTGTGTGTAGTCTTTGAGCTTCATTTTTCAATAAATAAAATTCTTGTATGACAGAAGTTAAATTGTAAATTTGTATAAATGTCCAGTGTGTAGAAATTATTTTGGAGGTACCTAATCTAAAAGGTAGAAGTCCTGAATATGTAGTTACATCTTCAAACTTGACTAAGTTGTCTCTTGCGTTGATATAGTTGACTGCTCCGAAGATTCCGACGATAAATCTGAAATATTAGGCATTATTTTAGTTTCGTTTATGTGGAATATTATTTTCTTTTTATTCTTGGGATTTTCAATTTCTATTTTCCCATTTTCTAATATTTGTGTAAGTATATAAGGTCCAGTATATTTTCTACTTAATTTTCCTCCGCGAGTTTCTGTTTCTCTATAAACTTGTGATCCTAAACGAGGATCTTTTGAGTTTCTATCTTTATTTCTTTTTCCAATTATATTATCTTTAAGTTTTTGATTTTCTTCTTGTATACTTGTATATAGAGCTTGAGTATTATTTTGATGTGCATTAACATATTGAGTATAAGCTTGTGCTGGAATAAGTCTCATGGGATCTTTACTGTCTGTATGTCACGATACTAATTCGAAAGGTGTATGGCCAGTTGCTGAGTGTATAGTACTATTATAGGCAATAAGAGCATAAGGCATAATGGAAATATTATCTGAATCTTTATCTTTTTCTTTTAGTAATCTTAAGTGCTCAGTTAAGGTAGAATGAAATCTTTCTACCGGAGAATTAGATTCGTGATAATATGGAGTAGTAAAATGTATTTTTATTTGATGCGTTTTTAGTAATTCGTCTACAACCTCATTTTTAAATTCTTTGCCACTATCTGCAACAATTTGTTTCGGTATTCCGAAAAATGAAAAGAAAATGTACTAATTGTTGACACGCTAATATCGCTGTGCCAAAATATTGTAACGCTTAGCCATATTTTAAAAATTTATCTATAATTGTTAAAAATCTTTGATTGCCAACTTTATAAGTATCTATATGTATTATCTCAAAAGGCTTGAAGGGTGTGTGGGTTAATATTAAAGGTTCTTTATGTGGATTTCTATTATATTTTGATCTTTGGCATATCTCACATTCGTTTATATATTTTTCTATATCTTTTTTCATTGATTTCCAGTAGTAATTTATTTTTAAAGCTCTAAAAGTCTCTGAAATTCCTAGATGATTCGTTTTGCCGTCGTGCTAATATTTTATTAGTTGATTATTTTCTTCTGGTAAAACATTGTTAACTAATTTTGTACATTCAATCAATTTTAATTTTGTAAAATATTTACGCCATACATTCTGAAATATTGGTCTTAATTCTTGAGATAAGAAATAAATATATAAAGTATTTTTGCACGCATTTTCTTTTAGGAATTGGGGCAAACTTTCTTCGTCAGCTGAAATAGTAGCTCTTATTATTATATGTTCTTCAAAATTCTTGCATTCGCGTTTTAAATAATTTGCAAAAGGCGCTCTCTTAACGATAAGTTGATAGGCTTTATTGTTTATTATTTCATCTAACAATGAGACTCTATTTTCATTTGAAGATTCAGCACTATGGGCTGTATCTGTGTATGAGTTATTCATTTCAACGTTTTTATTGTTCTTATTTCCTGTTGATATAATTTTATTTACTTGTGGGTTTTCTGTAACCTCATTGTTATCAAGAATTTGCAAAGTTTCATTTATTACATTTTCATCAACTATGTCTGGGTTAAATTCAGCTAAAAATTGGTCGATATCAAAATCTATGTCACCGGGATTATTTATATTTGATTCTGTTTCAATTGCATTAATATTTATTCGACTTAAAGAATCGGCAATATTCGTTTTACCAGGTTTATACTTTATAGTATAGTTAAATTCTTCTAATTTTAATCTCCATCGTAATAATTTGGAGTTGGGTTCCTTTAAATTAAATAACCATATTATGGGTCTATGGTCGCATAAAATTTCAAAAGATCTGCCGTATAAATAAGGTCTAAATGTTTTACAAGCCCATACAATTGCTAAAAGTTTTTTTTCTATCGTAAAATATTTTTGCTCTGTTTGATTAAGAGTTCTTGAGGCATACGCTACGGGTAAATCATTTGAGACTTTTCCTTTTGACAAAATTGCACCTGAGGCTATATTTGAAGCATCTGTAGTTAATATAAATGGTTTTAAAAAATCTGGATATTTTGAAATAGGGGCATTAATTAAAAGTTCTTTAAGATGATAAAAAGATTTCTTAAATTCTGGAGTGTGTATAACTTTTGCATGTTTCTTTAGACACATAGTTAAAGGTTTAGCTATTTTGACGAAATTTTGGATAAATCTTCTGTAATATCCTGCTAATCCTAAAAATGACTTTATTTCTTTTTGTGTAGTAGGAATAGGAAAGTTTTTGCCTGCATTTATTTTTTCTGGATTTGGTCGTACTCCGTCTTTGGTTATAACATGACCTAAATATGCCACTTCTGTTCGTAAAAATTCTGATTTATCTAGCTGTATTTTGAAATTAGATTTTCTTAGTCTTTCAAAAATTGCTTTCAGTCTTTTAACATGTTCTTGCAAGGATGAGGAAAAAACAATTATATCATCTAAATATATATAGCATATTTCATTCTGATATCCTCTTAATACATTATTAATAACTTTCTGAAAAGTAGCTGGGACATTTTTCAATCCAAACGGCATACGTAAAAATTCATAATGTCCTGTCTCTGTGGAAAATGCTGTTTTCGATACATCGGCTGGTTCCATTTCTATCTGGTGGAAACCATTTACTAAATCTAAAGTAGTAAAATATTGAGCTCTTCCTAGACCATCTAGAATATTATATATTAATGGCAAGGGAAATTTATTTTCTATTGTATTTTCATTCAGTTTGCGGTAATCTATAACTATTCTATATTTCTTTTGGTTACTTGCATCCATTTTCTTCTCTATTACCCAGATGGGTGAATTAAAAGGCGAGTTTGAATCTTTTATTATTCCATTTTTTAACATGTCATTTATTTGTCTACTAACTTCTTTTTTATAAACTTCCGGATATCTATAATTTCTCGTGTAAACCGGAGTATCATTAACTAAATCTATTTTATGCTTTATTTCATTCGTAAAACTAAGAAGTGTTTCGTCTCTATAAAAAATATCTGTCTTTTTATGACATAATTTACTTATGGCTTGGTATTCTTCGTCGTCAAAATGATTAAATCTGAGTTTCTTAAAGTATGAACTGGAAATGTTTCATTGTTATATATTTTTCTTTCATTATATCTTGTATATATTCTTCTTTTATTGTTATAATATCTTCTGTACATTCTTCTTTTATTCCCATTATATATTCTATCATTATTATTATATATTCTTCTATTATCGTTATATCTTCTTTTTTTATTTTTATTATATCTTACATCATAAGTATTATAATTTCTATCATTGTATCTTAAATTATTATTATGTCGTTCTCTTATGTCATTATAACTCGTTATTTTATGATGAAATAAATTATTTGGAGAACGTCTATCATTTCTAAAATTACTTCGTAAACTAAAGTTATTGGAACTTGTATCCATTGGCTCAGGTCGCATTGAATTTCTGCTTTGATTTTGGGTAGGAATAGATGGCTGATATCTAGGTATATTTGGAAATTGTCTTTGAAATTGGTTACCATTATTATTATTAAAACCATTGTTCGAAAAACTTTGACGATTTTGAAAATTATAATTTGGATTTCCGAAAAAATTATTATTTCTGTATTGACTTGAACTTTGGGAAGAATGTCGATTTTCAAAATTATTATAATTCGAAAAATTATTATTTCGAGAAAAATTATTTCTATTTAAAAATGAAGAGTGTTGTGAATTATTATTTAAATTTCTATTGGAATTATTATAGGATCGAGAATTATTAAAATTTGAGGGTCTTGTATTATTATTTCGATTTTTGTAAGTAATAAAATTTTCTTCTTCTTTAGCGAAACCCATTGCTTTTTCTATTGAATCAGGATTCTTTAATCTGACTACTAACTGCATGTGATAATTAAGGCCATTTATAAAAGTTTTAAGACAAAGATCTTCATATTGTTGAATTTTTAATATTTTTACATTTAATTGGTTATTAGACATATTTATTTTTGAACAAAGAATGCTTCTAGCATCCTGGATTCTTAAACCAAAATTTTGTGCATTTTCGTTTCTTTTTGGTTTCATTGAAATTATATCTTGTATTAAACAATCAATTGATCTCTGAGCAGAAAATGTTACTATAAGAGAATCTTTAATTTTTGCCCAAAAATCAAGTTCTGTTCTTGATGCAATAAGGTCTGCTGCTTTGTCAGTTAACTTACTCAAAACAGTATCAAAAAGACAAACATTTATAGGATTATTTGCATCTCGATTGCTATGATTATTCAAAAAACTTTCACATGATTTAATAAATCTATTTAATTGTTTCGGATTGCCAGCAAAAGTAGGAATATTATCTGCTTGATATTTAATTAATTGAAAATTAGGTTGAGCCATCTCGTTAAATGATAAATTTACTAAATTATCTAAAATGTCCTCCACAGTGAATCAAAAAATATATAATATATAGGTAAAAATATGGATTTTGGTAAAATAGTAAACACTTACATGAACATTTTCATTTTCTATAGACTTCAGACTATTTTTGTTCTTCCGTCTGCACCAATAGGATTCTGGATGATGCTGGTTCCTTCTTCCTGGTCTTGGCTTCTCCAATGGGTTGTGGACAATGTTTGTTCCTAGCCCTGGACGTTTGGCTGTTACCGTACCCGAAATGTAGATCTTTTCCGTTAATCTTTAAAAAGAAAAATTGCACACGAAATTCGGCAAGGTTAACACGAACACTGTACAATTTTGAAAAATCCGAATGACTGCGCCAGTTACGAAAGTCAAAGCCGAAAACAGATTTTTAAAAAATTTATTTTCGTAACAAAATTTATTTATTGAGAACGTACAGGTATGGTAACCACTAAAAAACAAAAAGCTCTTAATCTAATTAAACACTGGTATATATAGTCTTTCTATATGTCGTCACACATTGGATAATCCAGGGACGTAACTTCTGGTGGTGTATCTAATACATGTAAAATCAATTCTATACAGTCATCTTTCTCTAATTTATCTGAGATATCTGCATAGTCATCTTCTGTGGAGAGGTCTAAAATAGACTCGTCCTCTAAATTTTTATTTGGTATTGTGATTTGCTTCGTTTCTTTTTCTCTTCACTGTCCTCACAAATTTTTCTAACGGTTTTTTGCTTCTGTTATCTTGGCTTCTGTTGTTTCAATTTTTTCTTTTCTTTTTACAAATTGTTCTCTTATCTCCATTTTTTCAGACGTGTTCTCCTGAAACATCTCAAAAGGCGTGAACACTTTTGTTGATAGGATTTTCAATAGATCTGCCTTAAACTTATTTTCACTTATTTGTATTGGGATTTCTGAAATTTCAACCATCGCAATTGTTTTAATTAGATGTGCATTCTGGGGATTAAGGGAAAATCCATATTTGTTTGATGTGTTATAAGATGAATAGGGTTACCAGTCACCTTGCTGCTTAAATAATCATCTTCCGCAAAACCATTGCAGTCAAATGATATCATATTAAAATGATCCGAAAATCCCATATCTAACGGTTGTAATTTGTAAATCGAGTGTAGCGGAAAGGTGAAAAGAGTAATTCTATTATCCTTAGCCAGAATCAAGCACTGAATATTGTTTTGAAGCTATTTTCTTGTGGCATTTTAAAGTAATTACTATTTAAATGGAAATATGCCACAATTAAAGGTTAAAATAAGTTTATTGACGCTTCAATTTCCACTTCGGAAATCGTTCTCAAAATACAAACATTTTGTTAATTGTGGCTTATTCTCATTTAAATAGTATTACAAGCAGTGCATAGATACAAGTTTATCTTTATATATATATATATATATATATATATATATATATATATATATATATATATACATATATGTATATATATTTATACATATATATATATATATATATATATATATATATATATATATATATATATATATATATATATATATAAACAAAAGCTTTTTTTGTGATTATCATATAATAAAATGAAGGGGTTTACTTTTGAAGATCCACTGCCCTTAATAAAATACTTTATTAGATCCAGAAATGTATCCTAATTCATCCAAACTGTTGATAAACCTAACGTCCCCCTTGGTGCACTGTTAACCACCCTGCTGCGAAAATGAACCAGAGAAAAAACCATTGCTGTAGGAAGCTAATTTCCCGCTGCACTGAAAATCATAAAGGTATTGACCAGTAAGCCCTTCTTCCCTAGAAGTTATTTTGCTTACTTGCTTTGAACCTCTTTCTGTTAAAATTTCAATTTGATGTTTTTTGTAATTAGCTTTAACAGCATTAAAACCCATTGGGTACTAGGATGCCATATTATATGATATACTAAACAACTATATTTTCATCGTGACTTACAACGCTTAAAGCGAATTATGAATGTTCTTGGAAAACACTTTTTTAAAAACTGAACTTACAATTAAAACTTTTGTTTTCGAGTTACAAAGATTTTAGTAACAATACAATAAATAAAAATCAATCAATAAAAAAAAATTGCAATTTAGTCCAGAGTGTTCAAGCGGTAGCCCCGTGTTGAATCCACGTGGTGGAATTCACTGGATGGTGGCGGTCAGTGTAGTGTAACTACTCCATCCCCTGAAGAAGTTTTGTGAGGGACGAACAGAACTGTTGAGTTGGCCTCTTCTGGAGTTCCATCGCTAGAGTTGGGTTTTTTGTTATTGGTTTTATACCTGTAACATATATAGAGGCAGATTATTGTAATAAAGATATATAAAGGAGTCATCCAAAAATAGTTATGATAATAATCTAGATTATTAGTCGTTGACCATCCATCGTCTTCCATGTCTGCTGAATCATCAAATACTTCCTTAATTTGTGAATCGATGTCTTTAGTTTCCTTTGTGTGTATTTCGATTTGAGACAGTGCGTCCGCATTTGTATTAGGTTTTTTTTTGTTCTAATTCTTCTAATTTTAATCTCCAACGTACTAGTTTACAGTTGGGTTCCTTTAGGGAAAGTAAATATTACAAGGGACGGTGTTCTGAAAGTATTTTAAATTTTCTTCCAAATAGGTAGGGTCGGAAATACTTAGTTGCCCACACCATTGCTAACATTTCCTTTTTTATTGTGGAGTACTTGGTTTCGGTTTCATTTAGTGTCCTGGAAGCAAAGGCAATTGGTTTATCACTGCCAACTGTTCCTTGGGAAAGTACTGCTCCGATAGCGAAGTTGCTGGCATCTGTTGTGAGGTAAACGGTTTGGAAAAATGTGGATATTGCAATAATGGCTCATTCATTAATAATTTACTGCACGTTTCAAAACATTCTATGCATCTATCTTTGCAACTTTTTTCAAGCATCTTGTTAGAGGTTTTGTGATTTTTGCGAAGTCTCGAATAAACTTTCTGTAACATCCCAGTAGTCCAAGATATCCTCTTATTCCGTTTGCTGTTTTCGGTATTGGATATTTTTCTATTGCTTCAATTTTTGCTGGATTCGGTTTTATTTCTTCTTGTGTGACTACATGTCCCAGAAAATTAACTTGCTTGTTTAAGAATTCGTATTTGTCGACTTGGATTTTTAGTCGGGCTTCTCTTAGTCGTTGAAATACTTTTTTGAGTTTTACTATGTGTTCCTGTAGTGATATTGAATATACTATTACGTCATCTATATAGACGAGGCATATTTCTTCTTGAAGTCCCTTCAATACGTTGTCCATCATAGGTTGGAACGTGAACGAAGCGTTCTTGAGTTCAAATTGTATTATTAAATATTCATAGTGTCCATTTTCCACATTTAATGCTGTTTTGGGAACGTCTTCTCTAGCCATCTCGATTTGGTGAAATCCACTCGCTAAGTCGAGGGTCGTAAAATATTGACATCTTCCCAATTTTTCCAAATTATCGCCAATGTGAGGAATTCTGTATCGATCGTCAATTAGCTTCTCGCTGACCTATCTATAATCTACCACTATCCTCCACTTTATTTTACTGGATAAATCTGGTTTCTTTGTCACAATCCAAATGGGCGAGGACCATGACGATTGGCTTGGTCAAATGATCCCTTGTTCTAACATTGAAGAGATTTATTTCTTTACTTCTTCCTTTTGCAGATACGGATACCGGTATAATTTCGTATATACAGGCTCTTCATCTTTGGTTCTGATATGTTGTTTAACTTCGTTAGTAAAGATGAGAGAAGTGCCTGGTTGGTAAAATATATCAGAGAATTTTCGGCATAGGTGGCGAAATTGTTCCTCTTCTTCTTCGGTAAGATGTTCGGTTTTAATTAAGTCGTCCATATCTTCTACTCTGTAGTCTGGTCCAGAGGAGATTGTTTCCATGGAATATATATATGGAAATCTTGAATGTCTATTTTCTTACTTTCGAGTATCTCCATAAAAAAAGATGAATAGAGTCTGACGTGAAGTTGGCAATTTCGGTCCAGACGAGATGGTTCTCGGCATTAGTAAGGGCTTCTCGTACTACAACGCCTTGCACTTTTTGGGTTGGAATAATGATGGTTCCTTTTTCTTCTTTAATAGGAATTTTGACTTGTGTAATAGAATTTGCTTCCAAATAAATGGAATAAAATTGTGTTTTATTTGTTTCGTAATATTTAATGCGGATTGTATCTGAATAAGAATCTGTATAAGAATCTTTTGTAACTAGAAGCGATTTGGGAAAGTTTAATTGGGCATCGAAGAGTTTTAGATTGTCAAGGCCAATAAGATCATCAAAAGTTTTGTGAAACTTAAAACAATAAAATTTCATTTTGCTGTCAGAATTAAATTCTGAAAATGTAGGAATTTCTTCACAATATTTTTGGGAAAAAATATTTTGAAAAATTGATGTGAACAAAGGGTTTATGTTTTATGTTACTTGGAAAATATGAAGAAGCTATTTCTGGATTAAGAAACGATTTTGTGGATCTTGTATCGATTAAAATTAGTAAAGAAGGTCTAAAAATTTCGATGTAGGGTAACTTCTTTTTGTCGGGAAATAAATGAAGTTCAATTACGTTTCGATTGCTTCTGGTGGGTCCTCTCGAAAATTTACGTTTTCTTCGTATTCGGTTGGTTGATTTTCGTATGTATCTTGTAGAAAATTGTCATATTCAGGTTTGTAGTAATCGTTGTAGTTGGCATTCTCTTCTTGTTCAATATACAATGCCACGAATGTCTTCGTGGCATTGTATATTGTAAAGTTCTTCTACGGTGAATTTTGGCTGTGCTCGGTAATTTGGTGTAAAATTTTGACGGCCTCTGGTTGTCTGTCTTGACTGTCCGGAGTTGGGTGCCTATAGATTTAACTGGTTCTTGTTCCCGAATGCTGGAGAAGTTAAATTTTGTCTAAATTGGTTGAAGTTTTGTTGCCGATGTGGTTGCTAAAACTAATTCTGCAGATAGAATTGTCTCATTGGTTGCTGCAATTGCAGAGTCGCAAAATTTGGCTGTTGATACAATGGTTTCTGGATAGGTACAGGCATCTGCTGTCTCTGAGGTTGGCATTCATGATAATTTTTGCTTCTTCCTGATGTTAAAGGTTGACTTATTTGATTTTTTTTGACGGTATCAAACATTATTTTCTTCCTGTACGAATTTATGGCTATCTCTAATTCCTGAAAAATGATTTCTATCTCGTGTGTTAATTCAGGTACATTATTTTGTTGAACGTATTTGATGGTACTGACCACCATCAAATCTCGAAAGTTACAGTTCTTTGGACAGATTATGCAAAATGAATCCAGATATAGATAAAGATAGAAAATTGCTAAATACTGTTAAGCACCAGAAAATATCTTACCTAAAACATATAGTGAGGGAAAATCGATATAGCATATTACAACTTATCCTTACAGTCAAAATAGAAGGCCTTATAGGTGTAGGAGAACAATAGTTTTCTTGTTTAAAAACATTGGTGAATGGACTAAGATATCAATTGCAGATATCCAATGGTATACCAATGTAAAATATAACACCTTGTGCTGCAGATGTTATTCCTATGATGATGGCAGAACCAGAAATGGTTCTTGTGCATTGTGTGCTAAAAAAAACTTGGTAGCTAAAAACATCCCGCATGTTCTAAATGAAATACGAGTGCTATGTTTAATAATAAGTGTGTTAACCCATTAAGTACTGAATTTTAAAGTTGTGGAATTTGCTGTAATTTTTATTTTTTTTTTTCTATAATAAGAGTGTCCAAATATTGTACATAATTAATATTTTAAATACCTGTCTGGTAATAACAATATTACACCATATACCATATATGACACAGTAGTCTCCTATACTACTAAATTAAACAAATACATCTTGAAAAGATGTGAAAGTCACTAAAGCACTGAATACACAACCCTACATTTCATTTGTCGCATTGTGTTTTCACAGCGCTCAATTGCGCCTGACTGCCAGCAAAACGTCTTCTTTTATTTTTTGGAACATATTCAACATACTGATCACTGTTCTTCTTCTTTACGTGCCATCTTAGATGCTGCCGATCTGAACAGTTCGATTGATACTCATCCGTACCATTCCCTCAAGTTGTGTAACCATGAGATTCTTCTCCTTTCTACACTTTTCTTGCCCTGGATTTTCCCTTGTATAATTATTTCAAGTATGTTGTATCTTTCATTGCCCATAACATTCCCCAG
This sequence comes from Diabrotica undecimpunctata, assembly GCF_040954645.1. NCBI lineage: Eukaryota > Metazoa > Arthropoda > Insecta > Coleoptera > Chrysomelidae > Diabrotica > Diabrotica undecimpunctata. The sequence continues at coordinate 64,923,039 of NC_092803.1, read as the reverse complement.
GTATTGCAGCTTTCGTGTATCGATAGTTTACAATATTTTCATGATAATTCACAATATTTTGTTGACCTTTCTCATGACATCGTTGGTTGTTACATGTTCGATCCATGATATCTTCAGGAATCTTCTATACACCCACAGTTTAAATGCTTTCAACTTTTTAGTAGTCGACGCGTTAAGTGTACATGTTTCTTTTCCGTAAAGCAAAGTCGAGAAAATATAACAACTTGCCAGCCTTACTCTCAAGTCTAATGTCAGTTCTCTTGCACAAAGTACCTTTCTCATTTTATTGAAGTTTGTTCGTGCTTTCTTTATTCGAACTTTGATTTATGTTGAATAATGTCGTTGGTCTGACTAATTATTGTGCCAAAATAATTGTAGTTTTTAACTTGTTCTAAAGTTTTACCGGTAATTGCCAGGCTTTTGATATCCTCATAAATTTATTTTGGTAATGTTTATTGATAATCCATATTCTTCTCCATAGTCAACTATCTTGTTGGAGATTTTGTTTCTTTAGCTTTTGGAGGTCTTGGAGGTTGTCTGCTATTATGATAGTATCGTCCGCGTATCTAATGTTGTTAATTGGTTCATAATTTCTTCAGAGTATGCATTGAATAGTAGTGGTAACAATACACACCCCTGTGATTACTGTGATCGTACCTAATATCGACAGCAATCCTGCTTTGGTAAACCCGATCAACTGTTTCATTGTTAAAATCCTCCCAAAATTGTTTTTACTCAATGAGATCTATAATATCTTGGAGTGTCAATCGGTAACAAAATTTGTTAAAGTATTGCTGTACTTAGATTTAACCATTGCGTACCGTAAAAGACTAGCGTGCCATATAAGTTACATGAACAAAAACATAAAATGTATATAAACACTGAGTATATCTTATGCTCCTTTCTTATATGCATATATGTTATCAACTTATCACATGAACTAAATTTTTACACAGATATGAAATGTTTAATATGTACTGGTAACCTACTTTTTTATTAGAAGACATTTCGATACGTAGTCAAAACAAAAACAAACTCTCGCAACATACAAACATACAATCCCAACAATAAATAATTTTATAAATAATAACAAGAACATTCCTAATTGGAGCAGAGTCAGTACGGAAGTGGAAGAGTCTTTATAAATCCACGTCACTTTTAAGTGTTTGTCCACTGTTCCAAGAACCAGCCCCAGGGAAACCATCTGCAGAGTTCACCCTAGGTAATTAGAAGTTAGAAGCCTTCAGGAGCAAAGGAATGCACATCGGCTTTGTCTTTATCCTGTAAGCGATTTTTATTATTACTTAGAATTAAGAAGATTAAATTTTGAAAGGATTTTTAATAAACCAGACTCCTCTGAGTCCTTAGATTGAATCAGAGCTAGATTAGAAGATAAATTAAACAAAGATTTAAATAGATTAACAGAAAGATTAGAATAATTTAAAAACATCTCCTCTAAGTCCTTAGATTGACTTTAGAGTCAGATTCAGATTAATAGATAGAAAATAAGTAAAAATTAAGATTGATGTATTTATATATTGACTGTTGAAAATTTGCTATACTGATTTGACTATTGACTATATATATTGAAAATTTTTAAAATATGGCAGTTCCACAATTTGACGTTAAAAATTTATGCATTCTTCCAAATTTTGACGAAAATCCAAATGAATTACATGAATTTATTAAAGTTTCTACAATACTTCTAAACCATTATTATGACAGACTTAATGCAGCTAATATCCAAAAAATTTTTGCTTCATGGTACTATCAGTAAATTAACAAGTCGAGCCAAGGAAGTTATATCTTTATATGGATGCGAAAGTTGGTATGAAATAAAAAACGCAATAATTCAAAATTTTGGAGACCAGAGAGACAAAAATTCACTTACAAGGGACCTAGTAAATTTAAGACAAGGCTTAACAGAATCTATTATGTATTTTTATGAAAAGATTGTGGGACTTTAAGCTGTATCAATAGTTACCTAGAATTATATACCGTAAATGCCGATATTAAAAAGAGCAAACAAGAACTTTTCCGTCAACAAGCTCTTCCAACATTCTTAGCAGGCCTGCGAGAACCAATGGGCCCTGTTATCAGAACAATGAGTCCAGGAAGTTTAGCCACGACAATACAATACGTACAGGAAGAAAATAATGTTTGATACCGTCAAAAAAAATCAAATAAGTCAACCTTTAACATCAGGAAGAAGCAAAAATTATCATGAATGCCAACCTCAGAGACAGCAGATGCCTGTACCTATCCAGAAACCATTGTATCAACAGCCAAATTTTGCGACTCTGCAATTGCAGCAACCAATGAGACAATTCTATCTGCAGAATTAGTTTTAGCAACCACATCGGCAACAAAACTTCAACCAATTTAGACAAAATTTAACTCCTCCAGCATTCGGGAACAAGAACCAGTTAAATCTATAGGCACCCAACTCCGGACAGTCAAGACAGACAACCAGAGGCCGTCAAAATTTTACACCAAATTACCGAGCACAGCCAAAATTCACCGTAGAAGAACTTTACAATATACAATGCCACGAAGACATTCGTGGCATTGTATATTGAACAAGAAGAGAATGCCAACTACAACGATTACTACAAACCTGAATATGACAATTTTCTACAAGATACATACGAAAATCAACCAACCGAATACGAAGAAAACGTAAATTTTCGAGAGGACCCACCAGAAGCAATCGAAACGTAATTGAACTTCATTTATTTCCCGACGAAAAGAAGTTACCCTACATCGAAATTTTTAGACCTTCTTTACTAATTTTAATCGATACAAGATCCACAAAATCGTTTCTTAATCCAGAAATAGCTTCTTCATATTTTCCAAGTAACATAAAACATAAACCCTTTGTTCACATCAATTTTTCAAAATATTTTTTCCTAGAAATATTGTGAAGAAATTCCTACATTTTCAGAATTTAATTCTGACAGCAAAATGAAATTTTATTGTTTTAAGTTTCACAAAACTTTTGATGATCTTATTGGCCTTGACAATCTAAAACTCTTCGATGCCCAATTAAACTTTCCCAAATCGCTTCTAGTTACAAAAGATTCTTATACAGATTCTTATTCAGATACAATCCGCATTAAATATTACGAAACAAATAAAACACAATTTTATTCCATTTATTTGGAAGCAAATTCTATTACACAAGTCAAAATTCCTATCAAAGAAGAAAAAGGAACCATCATTATTCCAACCCAAAAAGTGCAAGGCGTTGTAGTACGAGAAGCCCTTACTAATGCCGAGAACCATCTCGTCTGGACCGAAATTGCCAACTTCACGTCAGACTCTATTCATCTTTTTTTATGGAGATACTCGAAAGTAAGAAAATAGACATTCAAGATTTCCATATATATTCCATGGAAACAATCTCCTCTGGACCAGACTACAGAGTAGAAGATATGGACGACTTAATTAAAACCGAACATCTTACCGAAGAAGAAGAGGAACAATTTCGCCACCTATGCCGAAAATTCTCTGATATATTTTACCAACCAGGCACTTCTCTCATCTTTACTAACGAAGTTAAACAACATATCAGAACCAAAGATGAAGAGCCTGTATATACGAAATTATACCGGTATCCGTATCTGCAAAAGGAAGAAGTAAAGAAACAAATCTCTTCAATGTTAGAACAAGGGATCATTCGACCAAGCCAATCGTCATGGTCCTCGCCCATTTGGATTGTGACAAAGAAACCAGATTTATCCAGTAAAATAAAGTGGAGGATAGTGGTAGATTATAGATAGGTCAGCGAGAAGCTAATTGACGATCGATACAGAATTCCTCACATTGGCGATAATTTGGAAAAATTGGGAAGATGTCAATATTTTACGACCCTCGACTTAGCGAGTGGATTTCACCAAATCGAGATGGCTAAAGAAGACGTTCCCAAAACAGCATTAAATGTAGAAAATGGACACTATGAATATTTAATAATACAATTTGAACTCAAGAACGCTTCGTTCACGTTCCAACCTATGATAGACAACGTATTGAAGGAACTTCAAGAAGAAATATGCCTCGTCTATATAGATGACGTAATAGTATATTCAATATCACTACAGGAACACATAGTAAAACTCAAAAAAGTATTTCAACGACTAAGAGAAGCCCGACTAAAAATCCAAGTCGACAAATACGAATTCTTAAACAAGCAAATTAATTTTCTGGGACATGTAGTCACACAAGAAGAAATAAAACCGAATCCAGCAAAAATTGAAGCAATAGAAAAATATCCAATACCGAAAACAGCAAACGAAATAAGAGGATATCTTGGACTACTGGGATGTTACAGAAAGTTTATTCGAGACTTCGCAAAAATCACAAAACCTCTAACAAGATGCTTGAAAAAAGTTGCAAAGATAGATGCATAGAATGTTTTGAAACGTGCAGTAAATTATTAATGAATGAGCCATTATTGCAATATCCAGATTTTTCCAAACCGTTTACCTCACAACAGATGCCAGCAACTTCGCTATCGGAGCAGTACTTTCCCAAGGAACAGTTGGCAGTGATAAACCAATTGCCTTTGCTTCCAGGACACTAAATGAAACCGAAACCAAGTACTCCACAATAAAAAAGGAAATGTTAGCAATGGTGTGGGCAACTAAGTATTTCCGACCCTACCCATTTGGAAGAAAATTTAAAATACTTTCAAAACACCGTCCCTTGTAATATTTACTTTCATTAAAGGAACCCAACTGTAAACTAGTACGTTGGAGATTAAAATTAGAAGAATTAGAACAAAAAAAAAACCTAATACAAATGCGGACGCACTTTCGGACAAAGGAAACTAAAGACATCGATTCACAAATTAAGGAAGTATTTGATGATTCAGCAGACATGGAAGACGATGGATGGTCAACGACTAATAATCTAGATGCAGGTCGAATAATCGACGAGATTGTAGAAGAAAAAGCAACAGAATTAATTCCAGAAAACAACCCAGAAGACACTGTTAAAAACGAAGACAAAACATCCCAGAAGACACTGTTGAAAACAAAGATCAAAACATAGATAAAGACGGAACTGAAACAATACATACAGTAGTAGAAAACCCAATTTTGGTATACCTATTTCGGAAAAACCATTTAACTTCTACAATAACCAAATTATAGTCGAAATCGTGGTGAAGACTAAAGTGGTATGGACATGTAAGAAGAACTAGCGACAGCAGATAAATAAAGAGAATAACCGAATGGAGCCCCATAGGAAGGAGGAAAAGAGGACGACCCCGAAAATCCTGGAGGAACGAAGTAGACGACGCCATGAATAAGAGAGGACTAAACGATGGAGAATGGAACAACAGAGAGAGATGGAAGCGGTTGAGCGAGGTTAGGCAGTGAATACTGTAGAATCCCTAAATATATATATAGTCGAAATCGTGAACTACAATCCACGACCTCCAGCAATTATACAAACCTTTTCGAATAAAAGACGTTATCATATCCAGCTATCGAAAGATCAGTTAAAAGCTGATACCATAAAAAATGTTAAAGAACACCTCAAGCCGAAAAAGAAGTATGCAATTTTATTTGAAGCGGAAGAAGAAATCGTTGCAGAAATTTGCGAAATTATCAGGAAAACTTTTAAACACAACGCATATGACTTAGTAAAATGTAATATTTTATTGGAAGATGTTAACCTAGAAGAACAACAAAAAGAAATTATCAAAAAACTATCATGAACTAAAAACGAACCATACAGGAATAGCTGAAACAGAAAGTCAAATAAAAAACCGATTTACTGGCCTAATATGAAGAATGACATAGAAGATATCATAAAATTTTGCGATATATGTCAAGAAAATAAATACGACACACTTCCTACCAAACAAAAATTTATGGTTATAGCAACTCCCACTAAACCACTGGAAATAGTTCACATTGATTTATTCCAGGCTGTTGGACAGAGGTTTATAACCATAATAGACGCATTTTCGAAGTATGGACAACCCTACCCAATAAATGGAGGAAATGCAATCAATGTACTCAACGCCCTATTAATTTTTATAACACATTATGGACTCTCAACAATGATAGTAGCCGATAATGGTACGGAATATACAAATGGAGTAATACAAGAATTTGTAAAATCTTATAAAATCTTCCATGAACTTCTTGCCAATACACCCCCGTCCAAACTCGAGATGTCATCATACAAAGATTATCAGATGCCCAATATATAGGAATATTACCCGAATCAGCCAAAATTATAACTCGATGTTCTACAACAAAAATTTTGAGACTAAAAGGAACTTATCTCATTAATCTTCCACCCAGATGTGAATTCAAAACCCTAATCCAGAGTTACATAAATTCAAAGACAACCATCCCAGAGGAACCGCTAATGCCTTCCCAAAATTAGGACCATAGATATTCAAACAGCGATTAAATTCAAACCATTAAGGATAGATCACATCCTTTTAGACAAACTGCATGAACTCTCTAAGGAAGAGGAACATCTAGAGACAATTAACCCGAAATTATGGAACCATAGCCATAACTATTTTTGGATGACTCCTTTATATAACTTTATTACAATAATCTGCCTCCATATATATATGTTACAGGTATAAAACAAATAACAAAAAACCCAACTCTAGCGATGGAACTTCAGAAGAGGCCAACTCAACAGTTCTGTTCGTCCCTCACAAAACTTCTTCAGGGGATGGAGTAGTTACACTACACTGACCGCTACCATCCAGTGAATTCTACCACGTGGATTCAACACGGGGCTACCGCTTGAACACTCTGGACTACATTGCAACGTATTGGACAGCAAGATCAGCAATTATAAAATTATAAAACACCATGTAAAAATCAATATTTTTCAGTCTGATTTTTATTTATTGTATTGTTACTAAAATCTTTGTAACTCGAAAATAAAAGTTTTAATTGTAAGTTCAGTTTTTAAAAAAGTGTTTTATAAGAACATTCATAATTCGCTTTAAGCGCTGTAAGTCACAATGAAAATATCGTTGTTTAGTATATCATATATGGCATCCTAGTACCCAATGGGTTTTATTGCTGTTAAACCTAATAACAAAAAACATCAAATTTAAATTTTAACAGAAAGAGGTTCAAAGCAATTAAGCAAAATAACTTCTAGGGAAGAAGGGCTTACTGGTCAATACCTTTATGATTTTCAGTGCAGCGGGAAATTAGCTTCCTACAGCACTGGTTTTTTCTCTGGTTCATTTTCGCAGCAGGGTGGTTAACAGTGTACCAAGGGGGACGTTAGGTTTATCAACAGTTTGGATGAATTAGGATACATTTCTGGATCTAATAAAGTATTTTATAAAGGGCAGTGGATCTTCAAAAGTAAACCCCTTCATTTTATTATATGATAATCACGAAAGCTATTGTTTATATATATATATATATATATATATATATATATATATATATATATATATATATATATATATATATATATATATATAAAGATAAACTTGTATCTATTCACTGCTTGTAATTACTATTTAAATGAGAATAAGCCACAATTAAAGGTTAAAGTAAGTTTATTGCCGTTTCAATATCCACTTTGGAAATCGTTATCAAAATACAAAATGTTTGTATTTTGAGAACGATTTTCGAAGTGGAAATTGAGAGTCAATAAACTTATTTTAACCTTTAATTGTGGCATATTTTCATTTACATAGTAATTACTTTAAAATGCCACAAGAAAATAGCTTCAGAACAATATTCAGTGCTTGATTCTGGCTAAGGATAATAGAATTACTCTTTTCACCTTTCCGCTACACTCGATTCACAAATTACAACCGTTAGATATGAGATTTTCGGATCATTTTAATATGATATCATTTGACTGCAATGGTTTTACGGAAGATGATTATTTAAGCAGCAAGGTGACTGGTAACCCTATTCATCTTATAACACATCACAAAAATATGGATTTCCCCTTAATCCCCAGAATACACATCTAATTAAAACAATTGCGATGGTTGAAATTTCAGAAGTCCCAATACAAATAAGTGAAAATAAGTTTAAGGCAGATCTATTGAAAATCCTATCAACAAAAGTGTTCACGCCTTTTGAGATGTTTCAGGAGAACACGTCTGAAAAAATGTAGATAAGAGAACAATTTGTAAAAAGAAAAGAAAAAATTGAAACAACAGAAGCCAAGATAACAGAAGCAAAAAACCGTTAGAAAAATTTGTGAGGACAGTGAAGAGAAAAAGAAACGAAGCAAATCACAATACCAAATAAAAATTCAGAGGACGAGTCTATTTTAGACCTCTCCACAGAAGATGACTATGCAGATATCTCAGATAAATTAGAGGAAGATGACTGTATAGAATTGATTTTACGTGTATTAGATACACCACCAGAAGTTACGTCCCTGGATTATCCAATGTGTGACGATATATAGAAAGACTATATATACCAGTGTTTAATTAGATTAAGAGCTTTTTGTTTTGTAGTTGTTACCATACCTGTACGTTCTCAATAAATCAATTTTGTTACGAAAATAAATTTTTTAAAAATCCGTTTTCGGCTTTGACTTTCGTAACTGGCGGAGTCAGTAGGATTTTTCAAAGTTTTATAGTGTTTTCAAATAAACGCCATTCGTAACTGGCGCAGTCATTCGTGTTTTTCGAAATTTTACAGTGTTCGTGTTAACCTTGCCAAATTTCGTGTGCAATTTTTCTTTTTAAAGATTAACGAAAACGATCTACATTTCGAGTACTGTAACAGCCAAACGTCCAGGGCTGGGAACAAACATTGTCCACAACCCATTGGAGAAGCCAAGACCAGGGAGAATGAACCAGCATCGTCCAGAATCCTATTGGTGCAGACGGAAGAACGAAGAAAAATGGTCTGAAGTCTATAGAAAATGAAAATGTTCATGTAAGTGTTTCCTATTTTACCAAAATCCATATTTTTACCTATATATTATATATTTTTTGATTCACTGTGGAGGACATTTTAGATAATTTAGTAAATTTAACATTTAACGAGATGGCTCAACCTAATTTTCAATTAATTAAATATTAAGCAGATAATATTCCTACTTTTGATGGCAATCCTAAACAATTAAATAGATTTATTAAATCATGTGAAAGTTTTTTGAATAATCATAGCAATCGAGATGCAAATAATCCTATAAATGTTTGTCTTTTTGATACTGTTTTAAGTAAGTTAACTGACAGAGCAGCAGACCTTATTGCATCAAGAACAGAACTTGATTCTTGGGCAAAAATTAAAGATTCTCTTATAGTAACATTTTCTGATCATAGATCATTTGATTGTTTAATACAAGATATAATTTCAATGAAACCAGAAAGAAACGAAAATGCACAACATTTTGGTTTAAGAATCCAGGATGCTAGAAGCATTCTTTGTTCAAAAATAAATATAATGACCAATTAAATGTAAAAATATTAAAAATTCAACAATATGAAGATCTTTGTCTTAAAACTTTTATAAATGGCCTTAATTATCACATGCAGTTAGTAGTCAGATTAAAGAATCCTGATTCAATAGAACAAGCAATGGCTTTCGCTAAAGAAGAAGAAAATTTTATTACTTACAAAAATCGAAATAATAATACAAGACCCTCAAATTTTAATAATTCTCGATACTATAATAATTCCAATAGAAATTCAAATAATAATTCACAACACTCTTCATTTCCAAATAGAAATAATTTTTCTCGAAATAATAATTTTTCGAATTATAATAATTTTCAAAATCGACATTCTTCCCAAAGTTCAAGTCAATACAGAAATAATAATTTTTTCGGAAATCCAAATTATAATTTTCAAAATCGTCAAAGGTTTTCGAACAATGGTTTTAATAATAATAATGGTAACCAATTTCAAAGACAATTTCCAAATATACCTAGATATCAGCCATCTATTCCTACCCAAAATCAAAGCAGAAATTCAATGCGACCTGAGCCAATGGATACAAGTTCCAATGTAATTTTACAAATGATAGACGTTCTCCAAATAATTTATTTCATCATAAAATAACGAGTTATAATGACATGAGAGAACGACATAATAATAATTTAAGATACAATAATAGAAATTATAATACTTATGATGTAAGATATAATAAAAATAAAAAAAGAAGATATAACGATAATAGAAGAATATGTAATAATAATGATAGAATATATAATGGGAATAAAAGAAGAATGTATAGAAGATATTATAACAATAAAAGAAGAATATATACAAGATATAATGAAAGAAAAATATATAACGATGAAACATTTCCAGTTCATAATTCAGAAACTCAGATTTAATCATTTCTACGACGAAGAATACCAAGCCATAAGTAAATTATGTCATAAAAAGACAGATATTTTTTATAGAGACTAAACGCTTCTTAGTTTTACGAATAAAATAAAGCATAAAAAAGATTTAGTTAATGATACTCCGGTCTACACGAGAAATTATAGATATCCGGAAGTTTATAAAAAAGAAGTTAGTAGACAAATAAATGACATGTTAAAAAATGGAATAATACAAGATTCAAACTCGCCTTTTAATTTACCCATCTGGGTAATAGAGAAGAAAATGAATGCAAGTAACCAAAAGAAATATAGAATAGTTATAGATTACCGCAAACAATGAAAATACAATAGAAAATAAATTTCCCTTGCCATTTATATATAATATTCTAGATGGTCTAGGAAGAGCTCAATATTTTACTACTTAAGATTTAGTAAATGGTTTCCACCAGATAGAAATGGAACCAGCCGATGTACCGAAAACAGCATTTTCCACAGAGACAGGACATTATGAATTTTTACGTATGCCGTTTGGATTGAAAAATGTCCCAGCTACTTTTCAGAAAGTTATGAATAATGTATTAAGAGGATATCAGAATGAAATATGCTATATATATTTAGATGATATAATTGTTTTTTCCTTATCATTGCAAGAACATGTTAAAAGACTGAAAGCAATTTTTGAAAGACTAAGAATATCTAATTTAAAAATACAGCTAAATAAATCAGAATTTTTACGAACAGAAGTAGCATATTTAGGTCATGTTATAACCAAAGACGGAGTACGACCAAATCCAGAAAAAATAAATGCAGTCAAAAACTTTCCTATTCCTACTACACAAAAAGAAATAAAGTCATTTTTAGGATTAGCAGGATATTACAGAAGATTTATCCAAAATTTCGCCAAAATAGCTAAACCTTTAACTATGTGTCTAAAGAAACATGCAAAAGTTATACACACTCCAGAATTTAAAAAATCTTTTAATCATCTTAAAGAACTTTTAATTAATGCTCCTATTTTAAAATATCCAGATTTTTTAAAACCATTTATATTAACTACAGATGCTTCAAATATAGCCTCAGGTGCAATTTTGTCAAAAGGAAAAGTCTCAAATGATTTACCCGTAGCGTATGCCTCAAGAACTCTTAATCAATCAGAGCAAAAATATTTTACGATAGAAAAAGAACTTTTAGCAATTGTATGGGTTTGTAAAACATTTAGACCTTATTTATACGGCAGATCTTTTGAAATTTTATGCGACCATAGACCCCTAATATGGTTATTTAATTTAAAGGAACCCAACTCCAAATTATTACGATGGAGATTAAAATTAGAAGAATTTAACTATACTATAAAATATAAACCCGGTAAAACGAATATTGCCGATTCTTTAAGTCGAATAAATATTAATGCAATTGAAACAGAATCAAATATAAATAATCCCGGTGACATAGATTTTGATATCGACCAATTTTTAGCTGAATTTAACCCAGTCATAGTTGATGAAAATGTAATAAATGAAACTTTGCAAATTCTTGATAACAATGAGGTTACAGAAAACCCACAAGTAAATAAAATTATATCAACAGGAAATAAGAACAATGAAAACGTTGAAATGAATAACTCAGACACAGCCCATAGTGCTGAATCTTCAAATGAAAATAGATTCTCATTGTTAGATGAAATAATAAACAATAAAGCCTATCAACTTATCGTTAAGAGAGCGCCTTTTGCAAATTATTTAAAACGCGAATGCGAGAATTTTGAAGGACATAAAATAATAAGAGCTACTATTTCAGCTGACGAAGAAAGTTTGACCCAATTCCTAAAAGAAAATGCGTGCAAAAATACTTTATACATTTATTTCTTATCTCACGAATTACGACCAATATTTCAGAATGTATGGCGTAAATATTTTACAAAATTAAAATTGATTAAATGTACAAAATTAGTTAACAATGTTTTACCAGATACCGATAAGAAAAAAAAATTTAGAAAAACTTTAAAAATTTCTTCATTTTTCTCACTCTGACTGATGTCATCACATTCATCATCTTCGTCACTTTCACTTTCAATAATATCACATTCATTATCTGCTTCATTTTCAATCACTACTTCTCGAATTAATTTTGGCATCTGATGTCCACTAAACCATTTGAATTTATATGTTTCATCTTCAAACTCCCAACCATGTTCTTCAACAATCAATTCTGTTGGTACTTTTTTATGAACATTTGTCCAAATATTTGAAATATAATGGGCTCGCAGTAGATGTTGGTGTAATTCATCTTGACATGGTGGTAAGCTTGAAGCATCGAAATTTTTTAGTTTTTTTTTAAAAAGGCTCGTTCATATCATGCAACTTATACTGCCGGTTAAATAGTGAAAATCTGACATCGTTTACTTTTCTTTTTGGAATTGTTCTCGTCAGTCCTGTTCCATATAAGTGACATATGAAAGTTTCTAAGGTTTCAAAAACTTCATTACAATCGAAGTCAGTTTCACCAAGTTGGATAAAAGCATCTTGATACTTATTACATTTAGCGCATGCGTCTAGAATTACTTATCTAAATGGAACGCGCATCATTATTATTTTAATATTTTAAAATAATAATGATGCAAAATTAATGTCCAAACAGAATTTGTAAAATTATAATTAACTAATGAAAAAAAAGTCAATCGATTTGAAAGTTAAAAAAAATATTGAAAATATCTAAGTACAAAGTAAATTTCAAAACTTAAAAAATTGATAATTCCACTATTAAATTGATTTTTATTAATAATTATTTGTAAAATGTTAAAGGAATTCTACAAATTGAATTGTACCTATTGATTAATAGAAATAATATATTTTGTATTTGATTATTAATGTAATAATAAATAAAATTTTTCTTATATCTGAACAACCATTATTAATGCAATATAAATTTAAAAACCTTTTTATTGTAATAAAAAATAAGTAAAATTACTATTTGTTATACCAAAAATATTTAATAGTTAAATTATAAAATTACTTTAATTTAATAAAATATCAAATATCAAACATTTATTCAATTAAAAATTAATTCGTAAAATATTTATATTTAAGAAAAAAATGTGATTTGTAAAGTAAATCTAAATAAATAGTTTGAAAAAAAAAAACATTATCATAATATCATTTTAAAACTACAAAATATTCTATAAAAGATTCAGACGATGACGTAGAGTTTTATCAAATGTTTTAGAAAAGTTTTTCTAATTTTTTTTTCTTATCGGAAAAATCGTTTGAAAATTTTTGGAAAAAAATCATGGTATAACTTACAGAAAATCGAAAGGATTCTATAAATTAGATTTTACCTCAAAAAATTACGAAAATTTTCATTTACGGAAATTTTTTTGGAAAATTTTGAACAAAACTCTACTTGACGCTTCTCAGAATAGTAACAGAAGTGAGCATACAAATTTTCAAATCAATCGGTATAAAAATATCATAATAAAATCAGTTTGAAAATTGTTACCGAGACCTAAAATGCGCAGGCAAGTGGTACATTTGACCCCGTTTTATGGCTCTCTGTACCAACCCAGCTGTCCGCCCTTTTGGATTTAGAGTTTTTAGGGGCTAAATAATGAGCCATGAAAATGGCGGACATATTACTTATCGTTAATTTTTCCCCAAAAAATTGCAATTTCACCCCTGTCCGCCACCCCTTATGTATCCACTCTCGCGTCCGCCCTTTGGGATTTCGTCTAGTTATACCAAGATCTTACTCTGGGCAAATTTTCAGCCATATTATCGATCGTTAATTTTTCTGAAAAAAATTACAACTTCATCCCTGTATAGCCACCCCCTGTACCACGAGGGGTGTCCGCCTGTAAGGCAAAGTCTTAACCCAGTTACAATGAATATATTCCAATAGAGAAATGTCAGATTACTGATTAGTTCAAAATTTCGGCTCTATCTCTTGGACTATAAGGAAGCGATAAGTGGTTTGACAGCATAATAACTGCTTGTGTAGTCTAGTTTTTACAGTGATTCTAGGTAACCTATTTGGGTGGAGTTTTGACTTGTTCTTGAATGAATTCAGAATCCAGCAGCCCGCTGAAGTATTGGATTTTTATAATATAATTATTTGACAACCTTTTGTTGGCAAACCACCTAGAGCGGAGTTGAGCCGAAATACATTGATTTCGTATGTTCCGTTTTAAATTCGTTCAATCTGTATGTGGCAGGTCCTGTCTCCGCTGTGTATGTTAATATAGGTCTAATTGCTGCTTTATAAATTCTTGTTTTTGTGTCTTGTCTAAGGTGTTTGTTCTTCCAGATTGTGTCATTAAGCGATCCCACCGCTTTACTTACTTTTAAGCTTTGTTGTCGTACTTCTTCTTTAATCTCTGTAACTAGTTTTATCTATTCCCAGATATCTAAACCCTGCTTCCTGCTTTATTATTATTCCATCAATTTTGTTTTGACATCGTAATGGGTTTTAAATATTGTCAAACATTTGGTTTTTTCCGCTAATATTATCATATTGTATTTCTTGATTGTTGTATTGAAGATGTGTCTTAATCTTTAGAGCTCGTCTTCTATCTGCTCGTATTCTGCTTTATTATTATTCCATCAATTTTGTTTTGACATCGTAATGGGTTTTAAGATATTGTCATACATTTGGTTTTTTCTGCCAATATTATCATATTGTATTTCTTGATTGTTGTATTGAAGATGTGTGTTAATCTTTAGAGCTCGTCTTCTATCTCGGCGATTAATGTAGTATCGTCTGCATAACATATTATTTAGATTTCTTTGTTCTTAATTCGGTAACCATGACCCACGATTAGTTTATCGTGAAATATATTTGCTATAAAATATTATTTTATTAAAATAAAATAATATACGACGACAATTTTCGTAGAACTATTTATTGTTTAACAATATATGTTTACAGAACTGAGTGTCGAATGCTACTACTAAAAATACATTACAAAACGTCTAACACAACGGGAGGGAAGGTCTTAAAACTATAAAATTTTAACTTTTGGAAATAACGTACCTACATTACAAATTTATTCATATTGTCCTTATCAGAACCATCTACAGACGCAGCGGCTGCGACAACAATAACCGACGGATTTGCCGGGTATCTACTTTCTAAAGGGAGGGTTTAATCTATAAACATTCACCAGAAATATGTAAAACTTACAAACATTCTAATCTTTCAATAGATTTCTGGAAGCTAATTTACCCCAACTTTAAGAATTACCAATATGAATCTAAAATAATAAAATAAAATCGACAATAACATGAGGTGAATTATAATGAGACGGAACAATGACCTTCACGTACTGCTTGTATTATTTCGTCCATTATTATATTAAGGAGAAGTGGGTTTAACGAGTCACCCTGTCTGACTCTGCTTTGTACTGGTGTACACTGTGCTAGTTTTCCATTTATCTTTGTCTGTATTAGATTATGGAAGGAGATGTTTTCGATCGTTTGTACAATTTTGATTGGTACGTTTCTTTTATACAATAGGTATAAGACGTCTTCGACTTGGATGCAATCGAAAGCCTTTGTTAGGTCTTTAAAACATAGATATGTTGGTTTATTTTACTCGATGGCCTTTTTTGTGATTTGTTTTAGTACAAATAGGGCGTCTACGCAGGATCTTTCGGATCTGAATTCTTGTTGTTCATCTGATAAAATTGTTATTTTCTTGATTTTATTGGTTCTTACTTTTGTGGTAAGCTTAACTGCCGTGTTTAGTAGATTTATACCTCTATGATTATTGGGGTCTTCTGTATCTCCGCTCTTGAACATTGGTATCAATATGCTGTTTCTCTACGCGTCTAGCATCTTGCAGTGCAATATTAGTTTTTGTATAAGATTTGTTATCTCTAGGGTTATACTTTCTTCTCCGTGTTGTAGAAGCTCGTTGGTTATTCCATCTAGTCCTGGTAAAGTTCTATTTTTGAGTGAATTTATCTTCTTCTTCTTCAGTGCCTTATCCGGTCCGGATGTTGGCGATCATCAAGGCTATCATGGTTTTGTTGACTGCTCTGCGAAACAGCTCCGCTGAGGTCATCCCAAACCATTGTCGGAGATTTTTCAACCACGAGATACGACGGCGTCCCGGTCCTCTTCTGCCAAATACTTTACCCTGCATAACAAGTTGAAGAATTCGATATTTTTCTTCGTTCCGCATCACGTGGCCGAGGTACTCAAGCTTACGTTGTTTAATTAAATTCGAGTAAAATAAACCAACATATCTATGTTTTAAAGACCTAACAAAGGCTTTCGATTGCATCCAAGTCGAAGACGTCTTATACCTATTGTATAAAAGAAATATACCAATCAAAATTGTACAAACGATCGAAAACATCTCCTTCCATAATCTAATACAGACAAAGATAAATGGAAAACTAGCACAGTGTACACCAGTACAAATCAGAGGCAGACAGGGTGACTCGTTAAACCCACTTCTCCTTAATATAATAATGGACGAAATAATACAAGCAGTACGTGAAGGTCATTGTTCCGTCTCATTATAATTCACCTCATGTTATTGTCGATTTTATTTTATTATTTTAGATTCATATTGGTAATTCTTAAAGTTGGGGTAAATTAGCTTCCAGAAATCTATTGAAAGATTAGAATGTTTGTAAGTTTTACATATTTCTGGTGAATGTTTATAGATTAAACTTTCCCTTTAGAAAGTAGATACCCGGCAAATCCGTCGGTTATTGTTGTCGCAGCCGCTGCGTCTGTAGATGGTTCTGATAAGGACAATATGAATAAATTTGTAATGTAGGTACGTTATTTCCAAAAGTTAAAATTTTATAGTTTTAAGACCTTCCCTCCCGTTGTGTTAGACGTTTTGTAATGTATTTTTAGTAGTAGCATTCGACACTCAGTTCTGTAAACATATATTGTTAAACAATAAATAGTTCTACGAAAATTGTCGTCGTATATTATTTTATTTTAATAAAATAATATTTTATAGCAAATATATTTCACGATAAACTAATCGTGGGTCATGGTTACCAAATTAAGAATAAAGAAATCTAAATAATATGTTATGCAGACGATACTACATTAATCGCCGAGATAGAAGACGAGCTCTAAAGATTAACACACATCTTCAATACAACAATCAAGAAATACAATATGATAATATTGGCGGAAAAAACCAAATGTATGACAATATCTTAAAACCCATTACGATGTCAAAACAAAATTGATGGAATAATAATAAAGCAGAATACGAGCAGATAGAAGACGAGCTCTAAAGATTAACACACATCTTCAATACAACAATCAAGAAATACAATATGATAATATTAGCGGAAAAAACCAAATGTATGACAATATCTTAAAACCCATTACGATGTCAAAACAAAATTGATGGAATAATAATAAAGCAGAATACGAGCAGATAGAAGACGAGCTCTAAAGATTAAGACACATCTTCAATACAACAATCAAGAAATACAATATGATAATATTAGCGGAAAAAACCAAATGTATGACAATATTTAAAACCCATTACGATGTCAAAACAAAATTGATGGAATAATAATAAAGCAGGAAGCAGGGTTTAGATATCTGGGAATAGATAAAACTAGTTACAGAGATTAAAGAAGAAGTAAAAACAACAAAGCTTAAAAGTAAGTAAAGCGGTGGGATCGCTTAATGACACAATCTGGAAGAACAAACACCTTAGACAAGACACAAAAACAAGAATTTATAAAGCAGCAATTAGACCTATATTAACATACACAGCGGAGACAGGACCTGCCACATACAGATTGAACGAATTTAAAACGGAACATACGAAATCAATGTATTTCGGCTCAACTCCGCTCTAGGTGGTTTGCCAACAAAAGGTTGTCAAATAATTATATTATAAAAATCCAATACTTCAGCGGGCTGCTGGATTCTGAATTCATTCAAGAACAAGTCAAAACTCCACCCAAATAGGTTACCTAGAATCACTGTAAAAACTAGACTACACAAGCAGTTATTATGCTGTCAAACCACTTATCGCTTCCTTATAGTCCAAGAGATAGAGCCGAAATTTTGAACTAATCAGTAATATGACATTTCTCTATTGGAATATATTCATTGTAACTGGGTTAAGACTTTGCCTTACAGGCGGACACCCCTCGTGGTACAGGGGGTGGCTATACAGGGATGAAGTTGTAATTTTTTTCAGAAAAATTAACGATCGATAATATGGCTGAAAATTTGCCCAGAGTAAGATCTTGGTATAACTAGACGAAATCCCAAAGGGCGGACGCGAGAGTGGATACATAAGGGGTGGCGGACAGGGGTGAAATTGCAATTTTTTGGGGAAAAATTAACGATAAGTAATATGTCCGCCATTTTCATGGCTCATTATTTAGCCCCTAAAAACTCTAAATCCAAAAGGGCGGACAGCTGGGTTGGTACAGAGAGCCATAAAACGGGGTCAAATGTACCACTTGCCTGCGCATTTTAGGTCTCGGTAACAATTTTCAAACTGATTTTATTATGATATTTTTATACCGATTGATTTGAAAATTTGTATGCTTACTTCTGTTACTATTCTGAGAAGCGTCAAGTAGAGTTTTGTTCAAAATTTTCCAAAAAAATTTCCGTAAATGAAAATTTTCGTAATTTTTTGAGGTAAAATCTAATTTATAGAATCCTTTCGATTTTCTGTAAGTTATACCATGATTTTTTTCCAAAAATTTTCAAACGATTTTTCCGATAAGAAAAAAAAATTAGAAAAACTTTTCTAAAACATTTGATAAAACTCTACGTCATCGTCTGAATCTTTTATAGAATATTTTGTAGTTTTAAAGTGATATTATGATAATGTTTTTTTTTCAAACTATTTATTTAGATTTACTTTACAAATCACATTTTTTTCTTAAATATAAATATTTTACGAATTAATTTTTAATTGAATAAATGTTTGATATTTGATATTTTATTAAATTAAAGTAATTTTATAATTTAACTATTAAATATTTTTGGTATAACAAATAGTAATTTTACTTATTTTTTATTACAATAAAAAGGTTTTTAAATTTATATTGCATTAATAATGGTTGTTCAGATATAAGAAAAATTTTATTTATTATTACATTAATAATCAAATACAAAATATATTATTTCTATTAATCAATAGGTACAATTCAATTTGTAGAATTCCTTTAACATTTTACAAATAATTATTAATAAAAATCAATTTAATAGTGGAATTATCAATTTTTTAAGTTTTGAAATTTACTTTGTACTTAGATATTTTCAATATTTTTTTTAACTTTCAAATCGATTGACTTTTTTTTCATTAGTTAATTATAATTTTACAAATTCTGTTTGGACATTAATTTTGCATCATTATTATTTTAAAATATTAAAATAATAATGATGCGCGTTCCATTTAGATCAGTAATTCTAGACGCATGCGCTAAATGTAATAAGTATCAAGATGCTTTTATCCAACTTGGTGAAACTGACTTCGATTGTAATGAAGTTTTTGAAACCTTAGAAACTTTCATATGTCACTTATATGGAACAGGACTGACGAGAACAATTCCAAAAAGAAAAGTAAACGATGTCAGATTTTCACTATTTAACCGGCAGTATAAGTTGCATGATATGAAACGAGCCTTTTTAAAAAAAAACTAAAAAATTTCGATGCTTCAAGCTTACCACCATGTCAAGATGAATTACACCAACATCTACTGCGAGCCCATTATATTTCAAATATTTGGACAAATGCTCATAAAAAAGTACCAACAGAATTGATTGTTGAAGAACATGGTTGGGAGTTTGAAGATGAAACATATAAATTCAAATGGTTTATTGGACATCAGATGCCAAAATTAATTCGAGAAGTAGTGATTGAAAATGAAGCAGATAATGAATGTGATATTATTGAAAGTGAAAGTGACGAAGATGATGAATGTGATAACATCAGTCAGAGTGAGAAAAATGACGAAATTTTTAAAGTTTTTCTAAATTTTTTTTGCTTATCGGAAAAATCGTTTGAAAATTTTTGGAAAAATTCATGGTATAACTGACAGAAAATCGAAAGGATTCTACAAATTAGATTTTACCTCAAAAAATTACGAAAATTTTCATTTACGGAAATTTTTTTTTAAAATTTTTAGGAAAACTCTACTTGACGCTTTTCAGAATAGTAACAGAAGTGAGCATACAAATTTTCAAATCAATCGATATAAAAATATCATAATAAAATCAGTTTGAAAATTGTTACCGAGACCTAAAATGCGCAGGCAAGTGGTACATTTGACCCCCTTTTTATGGCTCTCTGTACCAACCCAGCTGTCCGCTCTTTTGGATTTAGAGTTTTTAGGGGCTAAATAATGAGCCATGAAAATGGCGAACATATTACTTATCGTTAATTTTTCCCCAAAAAATTGCAATTTCATCCCTGTCGGCCACCCCTTATGTATCCACTCTCGCGTCCGCCCTTTGGGATTTCGTCTAGTTATACCAAGATCTTACTCTGGGCAAATTTTCAGCCATATTATCGATCGTTAATTTTTCCGAAAAAAATTACAACTTCATCCCTGTATAGCCACCCCCTGTACCATGAGGTTCGTCCGCCTGTAAGGCGAAGTCTTAACCCAGTTACAATAAATATATTCCAATAGAGAAATGTCATATTACTGATCAGTTCAAAATTTCGGCTCTATCTCTCCGACTATTAGGCAAGCTCCTCTTTCCTTTAAAGGAGACAGATAGTTGAACGATATTTTATACAATGTCTATCACCGGGTATGGATTTATTTTTGTCCAAGTTTTATATTGGTCCACTATTTCAAATGCAGTTCAAACAGACATATATTAAATTGTATGTTCCGTTTTAAATTCGTTCAATCTGTATAAAACACTTCAAACAAAAAAAATATCAGGGAAAACTCTATTGGATAGAGAGAGAAGCGAAAACATAAGAAGAGCATGTAATATAGAAGACATAAATGGATGGGTGACAAAAGGGAAACAGGAGTGGACCGGACACATTAATAGAATATCAGAGGACAGGATAGTACGAATAGCACGAGATAAGTCACCAAATGAACGAAGAAGTGTTGGCAGACCAAG
Organism: Diabrotica undecimpunctata; assembly: GCF_040954645.1. Classification (NCBI taxonomy): domain Eukaryota; kingdom Metazoa; phylum Arthropoda; class Insecta; order Coleoptera; family Chrysomelidae; genus Diabrotica; species Diabrotica undecimpunctata. Next base: position 64,901,641 of record NC_092803.1, on the reverse strand, counting down.
AAAAGATGGTGCGATAATTTAAAAAATTTAGGAGGCTAATATTAAAGAAGAAACAGGCTTTAAAGCCCAAATACAAGAAGAAAGAAGAAGAAGATTACTGACTATATTGTGCAGTTTCCATCAGACTAGTTATAAGCAATGCCACTGATGTCTTTTGTAGATTGTTAAGTGCATATAGGGACTCTTATAACAAAATTACATGTAACTATATTACAGTGGTAGTTTAGATTTATTTTACATGACTAATTTGGGAACATACAATACTATTGAGTCATACAGGTTGTAGATATATAATTGCTTAAGATTTTTTTGATATATTTTTAAAAAGATCGTTTGGCACACAAGTAGTAATCGGTAAATACATATTTAAAGTTCTATTTTTTAAATATTATTACCGTTACAATGACAACAATGAATTTTACCTAGCTTTTTTTCTAACAGTGTAAATATCATTCTAATTAGTGAAAACTGATTAAAGTCACTCAATAACGGTTACACTTTGACATTCACGTAACAAAAATGTAACTTCTAAGTGAACAAAACAAGCGAGTAGATATCTGATTTGTAATTCCTTAATATCAGGAGTGTATCTACCGGCATGTATCGGTCTGATTATTTATTTATTCAGACCTCCGTTCCGTACAAACATTCGTCTTATCACGAAGACTTATTTTGACATTCAGCAGACATGCAGTCATTTGTTTACTTCTACCACTATTTTTCTGTGTCGGCGGCATGTCTGACCACCTGTTTCTCTGTTGTTTACTTCTGGTTTCTTGTTGCTTGATGTATAACTCGAAAACTTTTCAGACGAAACGATAGAGATGGCTAGGGGTGTACAAATGTTTAGTTATAATCCATATAAAAGGTGTTGTATAAATGATATATATGATGATGTATATTATGCAGTGTGTACGAAAACTAAGGCAAGTTAATATTTTAATTTTTGCAAATTCACAAAAAAAACTGTTCATTAAAAAATTTTGTTAACTAATTGAACTACTACCGTAACTACTACCTACATAAATAATATATTACTTAACCACTATAATTGGGTCCCTGGAACATGTCATAAATATGAGCAGGAAAAGTGAATTAGTTTGCAAAAAATTATGGTAAAATAACAAATCCAGTCGTCGGAGAAGTGAACTCTAAAAATCATACGAACAAGATGAATTTTGTTAAAAATGTTAATTTTGAGACCCCAAAAATATGCAAAAGAATTAGATGCCATGCTTAACTCAGCAACAACCGTAGTGCTAGCCGGAGATTTCAACGCTCAACATACATCATGGGGATGCAACTCGGATACAAGAGATGGAACAATAATACTAAGGTACTGTGAAGACAGAAACAAGATGTTATTCGCACCAGACGAACCGACAAGAATCAACCCTATTAGAGGACAAAACAACTTAACGTTGGACTTTTTCATCACTAAAGAAGTTATTATGGAAGATGTCAGGACCAACTTCGAATGCAGTTCGGATCACAAACCAGTTACAGGACGGATGACATCCAGAGTAGATCTTCCCACTATAGAACCAGTCGAAAGATGGCGTTGGAAGGATGCAAATTGGCCAAACTACAGAAGACAACTCAACCAAATCGAGATGAAGAGGGAATTCCAATCTACAGAAGAAGTCGAAAGAAAAATTGAAGAGATAACAAGAAAAATTCAACAAGCCATGGAAGACAACATACCAAAATCTATGACGAACAACAAAGGACTCATCATCCCAACCGAACTACAGGACCTAATAAAGGACAGAAATAAGGCCAGAAAAGCATTCCAGAGAACAAGAAGACAGGAATTCAAGGAATACGGAGATACACTATCTGAAGAAATAAGGGTAAGACTGAGAAGTCTTACAGAAAACCAATGGCACAACAACATTAGAAAAGCTGAAGAAAATCAAGGAAATATATGGAAGATGCTGAAAGCCAAGAGAAGAGGAAAACAAAAGATGCCACAAATTATAGACAACGACGGAATACACTTTGAAACCCAAGAAAAAGTGGATGCAATAGCAAGAAAAATGGCAGCTACACATAGGCAGAATCAGGACATGTCAGACGCAAGAACAAGAGAAGAAGTCAACAATGAATACAACAGGATCAAAAGAAGAAATGAATTCCTAATAGAAGAAGAAGACTACACCAGCCCTAACGAAGTTTCCAAAATCATCAAGAAACTTAAAGGAAGCAGAGCACCAGGTCCTGAAGGAATTCACAACATCACCCTCAAGGAACTACCAAAGAAGATTATAGTACAACTGTACTATATCTTCAAATTCTGCCTAGAAAAAGGACATTTCCCTAACAACTGGAAACACACCAAGATTATCCCACTACTAAAACCTAGGAAGGATGGAAGAAGACCAGAAAGTTACAGGCCAATATTTCTCCTCGAAACAATAGGAAAAATACTGGAAAAAATCATTTACAAAAGACTGACGAAACATGCAGAAAGAAGAAGAATTATACAAGAAGAACAATTCGGATTCAGAAAAGGAAGGAATTGCGAACTTCAGCTAACAAGAATTATCAGCGATACGAAGATAAGATTCAACAGAAAACAAAGGACAGGATTAGCTATACTGGATATAGAAAAAGCATACGATACGGTTTGGAAAAAGGCACTAATCTTCAAGATGGACAAAGCTGGTCTTCCTCATTACTTAATCAATATTTGTGATATGTATTTATCTAATAGAACTTTTCAAGTTTCAGCTGACCAAAAGATGTCAACGATACAAGAAATCCAGGAAGGGATGCCTCAGGGCAGTATTCTCTCACCCATCTTATACAATATTTTTGTTTCAGATCTACCAAATGATCCAAAAACCTCAACAGCACTTTACGCAGACGATACAGCAGTGTATGCAACCGGAAAAGATGACAGAAGAATAATCAGAAATATGGAAAACCACCTTGGAAAAATCACGGAGTTCACAGACAAATGGAAGATAAAAATCAACGCAGAGAAGACTCAATTCATCATTTTCACTCAGGAACATAACCCACCAGTACACGAAATCACAGTAGGAGGAAACAGGATCCAAGCAGGAGACGCAGTCAAATACCTAGGAGTTCACCTCGACAGAAAACTCAACTTCCGGTTGCATACACAAAAAACAAAGGTAAACGCTAATGTTGCTAAAAAACTAATACTCCCCTATATTTTCAGGACCAGTCCACTAACGAAGGCCAAGAAGATCCAGTTGTACCAGGCCTACGTTAGATCGGTGATACTATATGCAGTCCCAGTTTGGAGTTCAATAGCGGAGACCAACTGGAGGAGACTTGAAGCCACAGAGACATCATGCTACCGAATCATAGACGGATCAACATGGGAAGAAAGAATATCCAATGCAACTATCAAAGAAAGGCTCCAGTACACACCACTGAGGGAGGTGGCTGAGAAAAGGACAAGATACTTCTTCCACCAGGCCACAAGAAGACTCCGAAAGACCAGGGACATCCTCGAGAAAAACAGGAACCAGAGGATATACAGAAGCACCCATAAGCTGATCGACCACCTGATCAGGGTCTAGCCGGATGGTTGCCGAAGAACAGCCAACCAGGGAAGTAGGTACGATGCCACAAAAAGTACCTACAGAAGAAGACGCCAGGATGCAACCAGCAGAAGTCCAGGAATCCGAGAGAAAAAAATGACCAATATCAGGCGGTGCAAGAGCGGGACGTCGTGAAGAAGAAAATGAAATATAAACAATTTGAAATGTAGACTAATAATGGCAATAAACGTTTTTATTTTTATTTTTTATTTTATTTTTTTATTTTTATTATTATATCTAGAACATTCTAAAATTTTCGAAACATACCTCGGTCCTAGAAAGTGGGCCTTCTTGCGTTAGTTATGCAGGGTTTCTCTAGCGTGGTCACGATGTTATTCGCGACCGTACACAGGGGTTATTCAAATACCACAGCCGTCAATACCAGAGATAAACTTACTAAAAGACACCCTCTTTAACCACGGACCTCCGGACTGTCTCGATTGGTGCACAACATCGACATGGTATTACTTACTTCACTTTATCGTGTCCGGACATGTCATTAATACAATTTCGGCCAAGTGTCGGGATACGTCGGTTCCATCTTTGTTGGCGAGCCACAAATTTTCGAGGGTACATCGATGAGGACAGTTTCTGCATGTAAGAATTCCATATTCTGTGTTTCTCCATAGTAACAGTTCACATCATCTTGGTCTATTTTTTTTTTATTTTTCCATGTTTGATTTTATTGAAGCGACTCCAGTTCTTATCTTATTCATAGTTTTCCACGTTTTAAAGTCTAGGGACTGGCCGGTCCATTGAACCTGGGGAAGAGGAAAATACTCAGGCGGTTCATCCTGCACTATTCCAAGAAAGCTTTTTTTTGGATTTAAGTCGCTCGTCCGCGATCTGTTTAATTTTCTCTATGTGCTCTGCAACGCTTCTGTGTGTGTTGAGGGTTCTGCAAAACCCGCTGTTTTATATAGATTTGAGAGTGGCGTTGGTTTCGTGGACACCGTTACTATCCTGTATGTTTCATTTAGCGCAGTATCAACTTGTTTGGTGTGGGCAGATCTGCCCCAAACGGGGCACCCGTATTCAGCAGTTAGGATACACATTGCCTGTGCCGTTGTTCTTTAAATGCCAGAACGTGCACCCCATTTACTTCCCGTTAGCTTTCTGGGTATGCTGTTCCTAGCTGTTACTTTTCTTCTCGTTTTTATGCAATGTTGTCTGTAGGTGAGGGACTGGTACAGAGTTACTCCAAGATATATAGGTTGATTTGTGTGTTCTAATGTATTACTATTCGTAATATATAAATTGGAGTTTTCGCTTGACTTCCTTTGCGCGAAGGTGAAAAGCGTAGGCTTGGGTTTTAGAGAAATTGGGTCTCAGGGAATTTTGCAGGTAGTACGCTTTCATTATTTTTAAGGTAGTTTCAAATTTCTCCTCCATTTCTTCAAAACTATTTTCTTGAGCAGATATTGCAAGATCGTCAGCATAAAGGAAGTGCTTGGTTTCGGTCGGCGTAGGCTAGCCGTTTGTGTATATATTGAAAAACATTGGTGCTTAACACTTTTCTGTGGAAGGCCGTTTTTTTTAACTTTACACCTACTCACCTTATCATCCAGCATAACGAATAAAGGTCAGTTTGCAGTAAGGAATATACGATCTTACGAAGATGGTGGTCATTGAAAGTGTCGTATAATTTGCGGAGCAATGTTTTGTGCCTAACTGTGTCATAGACTGCTGTCAAATCTACGAAAGCAGCCCCTGTTATAAGTTTTTCTTCAAATCCCTCTTCAATGTGTTCTGTTAGTGTGAGGACTTGACCGGTGCAAGATTTTCCGGGTCTGAATCCTCCTTATTGTGGAGTGAGGTGCTTGTAGGCACCTTTTTCTATTCTGGCCAGTATGACTCTCTCGTATAGTTTGAAAATGTGACCCAACAGCGATATAGGTTTTTTGCTCCTTGGCCTAGATGCTCTATTTGTTCATTCCATATATTATCCACATCTGCAGATTTCCCGTTTTTTAACCTGTTCATACCGTCATGGAGTTGTTTTAGTGTAAAAGAAGTTCCTAGGTTGTTTGTCTACGAATCCAATCTTTTTCTAGTATTTCGGTCCTTATATCGGTTTGTGGTTCTTCCGTTCATAAGAAGTTACGCAGCGACTTGGTTTGCTGTAACCTTGTAAGGTGGTTTATGTTCTATTGGATCACCATCAAAGCTTTTTTACAAGGTTCCATGCTATTTTGCTACTATGTGTCATGTCCATTTTTTCCAGGGTCTCAATTCTAGCTTGACTTCTCCGCAGTCAACCGTCTCTTGGCTGAAAATGTCAGTGAAATTAAGGGTTTCGTATGTTATTGTAACGTTACAAACGTCACATTTTTATTAATTTATATTTAAATAATTATTTTATTTTAATTAATTTATTAATTCCTTAACCTACAGCTTCGTTTTTCCTATTTTTTATTCAAAAAGTAGTTGACGCCCTCTGTCTTTCTTTTCTCTCTCTTTCTGTTCCATAGAATAAATATTTGCCTTCTCTCTTTCTGTCCGGTAGAATAATGGTTCTGTTCTTTGTTGATAGAAAAGCTAATTCTCTCATATAGGAATATCCTATGATATCTATGCTAACTTCATGCAGTGCCTTTCTACTTTCTGTCAATCAACTTTAATGGTGGTATTATTTTTTGTTTATAATTGAAATTTATAAAAAAGGTAGGAATTAGAGTTAACTTCATTTTATGGTCTGCAACATTCTCTTGGAGTGACTAGTTTCATTGTAATCTTTATTCTATAATGCTGACAGCATTTTCAATATTCGTAATTATTAAAGATTAAAAGTTTAGAACAACTTTGGACTAATCAGTTCATCTTTAGTGAACTTTGTAGTACTTGAATAACTAACTGCAAAAGCAAACAGCATTTGAGTTTTCATTAATGTAAACATATTTAAAAAAAATTAAATTACGCTTCAATATGCCGATGTAAATAGATTACTAACTGGGAACATAAGTTTCTGAAGTAGATCTCTCCCGCTACCCATATGCCTCAAATGCCATAATTAAACTATGTATTTAAATCAGATCAAAAGAAAAATCTTTGACCAATGTATGTTACCTTTACTCACTTACAGAGCGGGAACATTAACACTCACAACCAGGTATTTAATAAGATTCGCGTGATTCAGATGGCCATGGAGCGTCAGATGTTAGGTGTTTCTCTGAGATACCGAATCCCAAACGAAGAAATACGTCTGAGAACAAAAACAATAGACGCTATCAAAAAAATCGCGTCGTTAAAATGGAATTGAGTAGAAGACGTCGCCAGATTATCAGACAACTGATGGACAAAACTTATTTTAGAGTGGAGACCAAGGCAAGAAGCAGTATAGACGTCCATTAACTAGATGGACTGATGATCTGAAGCGTGTTAGCAATAACTGGATGCAAGCTGCACAAGACAGAGACAGATGGACAGATGAACAGATGTTTACATATTTGAGATCTATCAAATTCTCTATTTTTAATATAAGATTAACGTTCACTTAATCTAAGATTTCATAATCTTCATGTTTGACCTAAATAAAAATGATCGCATTCACAAGTTATTTTATAAATACAATTCTTTGTTCTTTCTTGATCATTGTTAGTTTTTGTTTTAGATAAAATAGATCTCAATATGTTTGCTGTTGTAAATGTTGTTGAAATTTTGAATTAATTTCCTATTTTTTCTTTTATGTATGTTACTGTTATTGTCCGCATATTTATTTGTTGTGTATGCTCTGTATATTCTATATATTTGGAATACAAAATATAATATTATATATTATATAATTTTATGAGGACAATAACAATATCATACATAAAAGGATTATAAGAAGGCTTATAATCTAAGGAAGGATTATAAGACTAAGGCAAGGCTTCAGTCTAATTCCAAACACTCTTCAAAATCAACCTAAGTGAGGCACTGAAAAAATGAACATCATGTTCTGGAATCGGTATAACATTAAATGACGAAACAATCTTATATACATGTCATTTCGTGCACGATCAATTAGTCATCGCACAAGACCAGGAAGATCTACAATTCATGTCAAAGCGATTATTATGAGCGATGGGGACTAAATGTTAACACAAAAAAAAACGAAATACATGTGCATAGGAGGCGCTGAAAACGATTAACTAAACTAAGAAAATGGAAATATAATTTCATCATATTACGAATATATCTATTTGGGCGCAAAGATAGAAAGAGACGGAAACACCGAAACATAAATCGAAGAACGAATCATGAGAGGGAAACAGATAAATAATGGCATTTTTAAAAGCATTTTACTTTATATGGATGCGAAGCCTGGCAACTCACTCTGGGAGTGATTTTTTCTTTACAGGTCGGCTTATTACCAGGTATAGATGGTAGTTCTAATGGTGACTTGTGAGACGGTGACGTGTGAGACGGCGTCGAACATTTAATAATTTACCGAACTGCAAGCGATTAATCTTCTTTGTAGGATTCATTTTAACAAATGAATTGCAAACATTGTAATAATGTGACTTCAGCGACTTAAAAAAAATGAACGATCTAATGGTTGCAACAACTGTGTAGTGTGGCTCGGTAAACATAGTAGAATGATCTCATTTTCGTCTGCATACCCTCCAAAACCAGAAGGAATTTTCCTGGGGGCTTTCTTGGAACAAAGTGATGTGTTAACCAATCAATAAATATATCTGTGTTTATGTAAGCGTACTTTTCATTCATGTAAACCTTTGATCCTGGGGTCATGCCGTCTTCGAATTCTTGCTTTTTATTTTTGCCTTTGAATATGCAGGTCGGGGGAAGGAAGTTACCCTCATCAATGCAACAGGTGATAAATGTAATGGTTTGCCCTTCTCCAAAAAAGTTACTGATGCTACATTTTTAGATCTCTTTTGGGCTACAACAAATGCAGGTTTATTATTCAGTTGTAGTTCCGTTTCGTCCATGTTAAATAAATTCCCGGGCTTCTTCATCAACTCATTTTCTAGAATAACTTGATCTAACAGATCAAAGTAATCGCTTACATCCTTTTTGTTCATACCTCGACTTCTTGCTAAAAATACGCCTTCCGATTTTCTTATACTCAAGTCAGGGTTTCTTCTTAAGAATGATTATAACCAGTCAAAGCCTGCAAGTTTTTTTCCCCTGTTGAAACTAGTTTTAATATGTAATTATTCTGCTAATTTGAATACAATTTCTCTAACTCCAGCTCTTAAAGGTGCAAAACCAGCTTTCTGTAACTTTAGGATGTTTCTTTATTTTATTTTTATTTTCTTCGCCGAGAACACTACTTGCTCCTAATGCACTTTTTTTTTAAATGGTTACTTTTCATTCTTCTTTTTAATGTAGGTGCTGGCACTTCAAAATTCCTGGCGGCAGCATTGATCCCCATTTGTCCACTTCTTACGGCATGTATGGCTGATTCGAGTTGATTTTCAGTTCATAAACCACGTTGGCAATTTCCTTTTCTGTTATGTTTCATTAGCATGGCTGAAAATAAATTTATTTATTAAAAATATCCTTATATAAGTAACTAAAGAGCTAGGCCATATCTTCAAAACATTTGCGAGCCAACTAACCCGAATTGTTAGGCTGAGATGGCCCACTTAATTTCCGTGTGTTGGTAACGTTTGAAAGGACTTGCTATGCCTAGATAACCTCAACGATACAAACAACATGCTATCAAAACGTGACTTCGATAAAATACAGACAAAAATAAGTGCACAATAGTGTTGACGATTACCGAAAAAAGTTTTAAGAAGATTAAATAAGAATTAAGAATATTATATAATATTAATATTAATATATAAGAATTTCTAAATATCTTACCGTTTAACCTTGTGAAAAACATGGAAACAACAGAGTATTGATGATACCATATGCACGCATCAAATAACGCAATGCAACTGACTCCAAATAGGATAAAACTGTGATCTATTCGACCTAGTCATCTCACCCGACGAGCAATCTCTCCCGGAATTACCCCAAGATATTTGAACAAAAATGTTTATTAGCACTTTTTTCGTAAAGTAAACCGTTCTTTAAGAAACAACGCTTAAAGCGACCGGCGATTTTGAATGGCGCAAAATCAATATTAAATAAAATTTATATCAACTCGACGGTAAAAACTCGATATCTTTTGATCAGAGTGTCCTATCGATAAAAATCAAAAAGTTGTAAAGGAGAAGAGTGCAGATTTTGTATGCCATTTCTGTATTTTGACGCAAATGAATTCAGTTTCTACAAAACTGTTCAATAAATAAACTTTACACAATTATTGCCATTTTGTACGATTCTCGTGAGATCAATAAAAATTATAACTTTCATTGACCAGTTCGTAGTGAAATTTTTATTGTTGGAGACCAGTCTTCAAATCCTGAAATATGACTAAAAACGCAGAATTTAAGACGGTTTTGGATGTAATTTATAGCAGAAGTTGGGTTGTTTTAAAAAACGTACTAGTGTAATTTAAAAGAGCAGTTTTTAATGTTTTAGATCGTTTGTAATGTAAAAACTTAAATTTAGCGTTTTTTAAGCATATTTCAAATAACTCACATTTTTGTTGCCAAAACTGAAAACTAAAATTCCATGCTATATGTTTTGAAGACTAAGTTCTAGTTGTATAAACTCTATAGTGTCCGGTCAATGAAAGGAATACAGTGTATTAATCTCATGGGAATCGTAAAAAATGGCAAAATGGATTTTTGTCAATAAGAAATTCGAATTAAAAGATATTTAATTTTTACCGTCGAGCTGATACAAATTTTATTGAGCATTGATTTCGCGCGCGGAACTGGCATTCAGAATCGCCTTTCGCTTTTTTCCTTGTTTCTGAGACAATGGTTTATTCTACAGAACAAGTGCTAATAAACATTGTTGTTCTAAATGACCTGAATTTTTTATCTGAAACATTTTTTTCTATGGCGTTCAGATTCTTGGTAAATTAATTTGTTTTCGTTTTCCCCCCTCTGCATGAGAGGTTTTAGAGGAAATCCCGGGGGTAAAAGTGGTAAACGTTTTTGCATCTTTTTAGTGTCCTAAAATTGACATTTTTGGCAAAATTTAGCTTGTTCGTATGATTTTTAGAGGTTCAGTCGCATTTTCGTCTCTGACGACTGGAGTAATACATAATTTTATAATTTGGATATTTTTATAGATTTTTTTACATCGTTTAATCTTGTTTGCTTTCCTTTTAATAATCGTTTTGTTGGTTTCCTTTATAGGATATATTTTTGTTTGATTTCGCTTGCTACCATTTCTAACATTTTTTACCTTTTTATCTTTCACCTTCTAAGCATTTTACCGTTTAATCATAAGCAAACTTATTTTTCAACAAACTAGCAAAACACCTTTACGAGAAATTTCGATTACACCACCCATCGCTTATTTGGGATTTTAGGTAAACGTAGCATATAATATAAAATATTTGAAATTCCATGTGCTCATGTAACCGGAAATTGTTATAGCTCAAGGAACTGAGTCAAATCGCAGCAAAAGTTAGGAATTCGACCGTTTTATAATATATGCATTCAGAATTTCCAAGTTTTACTGTTATTTCAGGGTTTATGGTAGATAATAGGATAAAAAGATCTTAAATATGACTATTACTAAGTTTTATTTGAAAGTAAATTTTATGATAAGGTAGTAAAGAAAAACTAAACACAGTGCTCTATAAGATTAGGGGCACGCTTTTTTATACATCTACTACTTTTTGTGTGAAAACGATCTACAAACTAATCATATTTTTACAAGCATAACAGCAGAAATCAAAGTCAAAATACCTTAAGCAGGCGCATGTAGTCTCGATGTTCTCAATTTATAATATTTTTTACATTGAATATTAAAAAAAAAGGTGGTACAGTAGACGATACAGTACAATTACACCAGTAATATTAAAAAAAAAGAAAGTAATTTTATTATTTAGATTATAAACAAATTATCCTCCTCGGGCCCAAACATAAATTGCAGTGATTTTTTTGGTGCCAATCAAAAGAATGTTACAATTTGAGATTACTAATCATAAAAAACAAAAATTAAAAAAAAATCTTTTTAGTTTTTTCAAACATTGTAGTATCACTAGTGATACTTTGGGTCTGGACTGACAATAAAACAATTAATATTCACTTATTATTTTTATTGATGAAATTGAGTAAAACAATTTCTATTGACACTGCAACATAAAAAAACCTTGCACCGGGAACATTTGACAAACGTCAGGTTGTGGCATGCAGGATACCTGCATTTTGATCTTTATTTTTGGCTTTCATTAACGAATTCTGGGAGGTGTCTAGCTTCCTTTGACCGTAAAAGTTTATTAGGGATTGGTGCAGGGTGCAGTCTTTCTTCTTTTTCTGGTTACATTTTCATTTTATTCGTCACTTTCGTCGGATGTGGGTTCACTTGGAGTACAAGAGCGACCTAGCAAGCGAAAACTTAAATGACAGGTAATCTTAAATATGTTTTTTGGGACTTTCTGCATCTAAACAATCTTTCTTGTATTGTAGCCAACTAGCTGCAGCACAAAAATCAATAAAGGCGTAAATACATCGTATTGTCCATTTATTTGTTGTATAGTTCATAGGGTACTTTGACATAATCCTATCCAGGAAATCTACTTCACCCACGCTTTCATTGTAGTACTTAATCACTGCTAGACGATTTATTTCTATATATTTTTTATTTTTTACTGACCAGCGCCTACACAATCCCAAGGGTTCAGTTCCAAATGCTGATGAAGCCATATAGATTGGTTTAGAATCAAACCATTTTGTAACAGCTATTTTGTTGTCTTTGTTAACGAGCATATCGTGGGAGTCTCTTCCTGATTTTCTTAGATCTTTATCTGTCTTAAATGTCACATCAATTTTGTGGTATTCTATTTTTCATTAGTGTTCCTGTTATAATAATTAATATAATGCATCAATCAATATTTTTGACGTAAAATATCTGTCAACTGAAATATATACTCCTACTGGCAGAGTATCTGTAAGTTTTAAAACAACCCCTCCCCCGATATCCAGCCATTCTGGTGTAAGTACCAAGCTGGATTCAATAAATCTGCCTTTACCTTCATACATGTGAAAATCAAGTGAAATCTCCCCCGTAGTCATCATCACAAAATTCTTCAATCCTACAGGGTTAGGTTTTCCTCACACAAACTGTCTCAATAATACTTTTCCATGAAAGCCCTTGGAATTTGATCTAACAATGGTCTTACTTTCCAGAATCTATCATTTTCTTTAGTCTCTTTGGTTATAGAATCATCGTCAACAACTTTGAGTCGTGTTCGAATGGCAAAAAAAAACGATTTTTTGATGTTGTCTGAAACTATTGGTACTTTGGTATACATTTGCCAAAACATTCGGATTCGTGGTAAATTATAAATACCAATATACAAGCAGCATGCAATAAATGTTTTTAATTCTTCTTCAGAAGTCTCCAAAGATTTTCCAGTTTTGTTACTTCCTTCATATTTGTGTACAAAGTCATGGATTCAAAAAAAATATTGTCGATGTATTTATTGAAGTAGTCATTAGGTCTTGGAATATTTTCGGGATTCAAGGGATCTTGCACAGAGGGTTGATATTGGGCAAATTGTGGTGTAAAATGTGTTCTCCTCCATTTTTTTCTGTCTTTTTTAGGAATAGAATTTGCCGTATTACTCTCCTTTAAAAGCCGGTTTGCCAAGAGCATGTCATCATCCAAATCGTCGTCTGATATGTCACTGATTTTAGCGTGATCGTCACTCCTTTCTTCCTCACTTTTAATAATTATTTCATTCTCATCCAGATTTTTAGGTGTATCCCATTCATCTCCATCATCACTGTCAGGAAAAAGAGAAAGATCCAAATCAGAGTCATCTAAATTTACTTTATCTGCGATTTCCTGAAGTTCAGTCGCAGTTAGAGGCCATAAAAAAAATATTTTAAAATACACTGCCGTTTAAGACCCAAGGTATTATCAATGATACCTTGTGTTTAGGGCCAAAGAACTATTGTACCTATCATTAATTTATTACAATTTAGTACTTTTTTTAACTCTAAAATGCACTGATCATACACAGAACCATGCTAAATATTATGTACTTACTTTTATTATTGATGATTTTTTTAGCGTCTGCCATGACGTATTTACTTGCTCACAACAAATGTCTGACTAACTCATTTCAGTCAAGACGTCAAGAAGTATGCCACGGTGCAATTTCTACGCATAGTAGATGCTTAACACAGACGGTACTTACAGGCAGAATAACTGCGTATGTCGTCGAATGCGAAAAAATATTTGTTGAACTGTAGTATCATTTATGATACCTGGGGTCCGGGGAGGTTATACTATATTATAATAATTTTATAAATTAATATGTTTGCTTCTAGCGCCATCTGCTAACGTATCAACAAAGCTTACATTGTTTACTTTGGCAGACTCGGCCAAGTCGTCAGACTTGAGTATTATATGTATATAAGACAAGTATTAAATTAATAATAAAATATAAATGTGTATCATTTGGCAGTAAATTTAATTATTTTATAAATTAAATAAGATGTTTAAAAATAACATTTACGTATTGTTTGAAAGAAATTTACCAAGTAAAACATTATAGAATATTCCAAAAATCAAAATAACAAATTATGGCCAGTTTCGATATTTTCATCTCATGTTACATAAATGCACTCTTCCAACTGGCTGTATTGACAGACATTTTTTTCGTTTTTTTCTTTTTCGTTTAATGCCTGTATTTTCTTAGTTATTTTTCATACAGTTTTCAATCTAAACCTGCTTAGAATAAATATATGATGACTTGAAACGAATTGATCGAGAGTAAAAAGTCGACGTGAAGAACCGCTATTTCGTATCGCTACCCGTTACGCCGTCTCGTGGCGCTAGTTCTGTGACGCTCATCTTAGCATTAATTATAGAGAAAAAAGGAATACACGCCAGTATAGAAGCCTCGCTTGAAAAAAATGTATAATAATATCTAAGTTTAAACAGTTTTTGCATAAAATTTTTGAAGCGCAGCTTCTATAATGGCGTTGTATTACTTTTTCTCTATAGAAAAATGCTGAGGCAAGCGTCACAGAACTAGCGCCATAATAATGCGTCATGGGTAGCGTCACGAAATAGCGATTCACTACTCTCGATCAATTCATTTTTAGTCATCATATAAAAACTGCATAAAAAATAACAAATAAAATACAGACATTAATTCAAAAGTAAAAAAATAAAAAAATATCGGTCAATAAAAGAACAAACAGACAAATAAAAGACGAATATTAGAATTCTTCGCTCTGGTAGCTAACAAAGGAGGGTTTGCGCCAGGAAGGACATCCGGCAATAAAACCTTGCTAAAAACATGGAAAGAAGAAACATGGAAAATAGTTCAAAGGCTAGTGCGTTTCCAGTAAGCAACATGCAAGTGCGGCTTTACCTGACCCCTGCGAAAAATGAGCTAGAGGACGGAAGGGCCCAAAGAAGCTAGTCCTGAGAGTTGCAACTCTCAACGTCGGAAGCATGACAGATAAAGGAAGAGAGCTCACCGATTTAATGCAGTGGAGGATTGGTGTACTTTGTGTACAAGAAACTCATTAGAAAGGTAATAAGTCAAGAAATCTTAACGATGAATGCAAGGTAATATATAGTAGTTCGAACAGTCATGGCAGAAATGGAGTAGGTATTATTTTGAACAACGAATGGAAGGAACATCTTGTAAGGGAAACCAGAAAAAGTGATAGGATAATGAGTGTCCAACTAAATACAGGCAATACCAACGTGAACATCATATGTACCTATGCCTTACAGGAAGGAGGTGACGAACAGAGAAAGGAAGAATTTTGGAGGGCCCTTGATTGCGAGATGCTCCAGATTCGTGTAGACAAAAAACGTTTTATTGAAGGTGATTTGAATGGACATATTGGTACAGAGCGATTATAGAAAGAGTTCATGGAGATTTGGGTATCGGAATCAGACATTATGAAGGAAATAGTGTAATTGACTTTGCAGTGGCGTGGGATTTAACTGCCATTAATACGTTCTTTATGAAAACCAAAGACTAGTAGCGAAGGAAGGGAAAGTCAGATATATTTTGTGCTTGTAGAAGGAGAAATAAGACATTCAGCATTTGAAGAACTGTAGAGCAAAGATTAAGGAGAGAGACATCGATAGGAGAAGAAGAGTTTAGGTTCATGCCAGGAAGGAGGGCAACGGATTCCTTGTTTGCGTTGAGATAGTTGATAGAGAAATACAGCGATCAGAAAAAGAGGGCTACGTTTAATATTTAGAGATCTTGAAAAGGTGTGCAAGACAGATCCTAAACAAGAGCTATATAGATGTATGAGAGAGAAATTTGTTCCTAAAAAGTACGTAAGGCTCGTGAAGGATATGTATGAGGGAGCGTACACCACAATATGGACTGCTGTCGGATTGACCGAAGGTTTTCCAGTGAAGGTTGGTTTGCATCAAGGCCGTTCACTGAGTACTTACATGTTTATTCTTGTTATCGATGTACTGACATAAAAAGTATGGGGATTAACTCCTTGGTCAATGCTCTTTACTGATGATATGGTGTTAGCAGAGAAAAACAAAGATATTTTGGAAGAGAAGTGGAAGTGTTAGAGAAGGGCTATTGAAGAGGGAGGACAAAAGGTTAGCAGATCAGAAACGGACCATTTGTGGTTGCAAGGAAGAGGAATGGTTTCGGACGTAAAATTGCTTGGAAAAAAGCAAGGATGAGTGGAAGAAATTAAATACCTTGGCTCCTACATAACGAAAAGTGGGACACAATATCGAGAAATTGCACACAGGATGGCTGGCTGGTTAAACTGAAAACAAATAAGTGGGGTATCTCGGGGAGACATGTTGTCTTTTAATAAAAAGGGCCTTATAACCATTATAGTATTAACCATTAATTTTACAGTTAATCAATTTTTACAACTATAACTTACGACATACATTTACAAACATACCTGGATCTTTCAACATTACAGTAACATATAATCTTTACCGGACTTTTCAGGGCAGCAGTCAACAAAGTCATAATAGCCATGTTAGTGTCCAACATCCGTAACGTATAGGCACCATAAGAAGAAGAAGATAATCTTTTTTCACCAACTCTAGCACTTTTGTCATATACCCAGTCACACACACACAATACACTTTTAATTAAAACTTGTCACACATTCTTCTGTTGTCTGGAGATCTCGATTTTTTCAGTTTTTTTCAGTTATTTCTCACTTACTATAGTAATATTCAATTAGTATAGTATATACTAATATTAAATAAATCAGTTAATAACTAATTTTCCAACATTCAGCTACACAGCAACTGTACACCCAATTAAAGGCGTAACAGAGGCCCCCGCGGCATGAAGCTTGCGGGAGGGCCGCTTATCGTCTAATATATGTAAAAATGTGTTGTTTTGTATTATTTTACGCATGCAGACGCAACGTTTTTTAAGCAGTGCCTGGAAATCCTAATAACATAAACATAAAAACATTAACTAACATAAAACCTGTAAGTTTAAATTTAAGAATGCAAATTTTTAGATAGGCATATTCGGCATTTCGGCAACTATCATCTCATATCTGCTACTCCCATAACCATAAACTGAATCCTTTCCGGTGTCCCGACCTTTTATGATGACGACTATAAACTATAATGCTGTGTACGTGACTATTGAAATATTTGAAAGGTTTTAGAATTGCAATTTTGCGAATTTTAGAACAATATTTTTCTAGATCTAGAAATGCGTTTTCTGTTTATGTTTAGTATTTCGATACGATATTCGGCAGTAGTACTATATCCTTACATTGTTTGATTGTTTGGATTTTGTGTTATTTGTGTTGTTTTACGATTTAGTTGCATCAATTTAGTACGCACTTATTTATCAATTATTGATGACTTGTGTTATCATTGGACAATCTCTCAACAGATAAACGGTAAGATAAGGAAATTATAACACTTACATATGTTATAACGTTCTTATTGTAATATATCTGCAGGAGACAGAATGAGTTCCAAGAAGGAATATAAAAGTGGTTCAGAAAAGCGAAAGCTACGTGCTCAAAAATCCGAATAAAAACAAAAATTACCAAGAATTTCTTCATTTTTTGTGACAACTGGTGAATTAAAAAGCAGCCTAGTGAAGCTGGTGAAGCATCAATAGATTCAGTTGGTCTTAGTCAGGAAACAATAATTACTAATCCTACTCAAAATGAAAATGACAACACAGAAGTAGAATTGGAAGTCGAGCAGATTAATTACGCTTATTGTAGTTCCAGGTAACGTTTCATTTTTATTTGGGTAGATAGACTAATAATTAAAAAAATGCTTTTAGTTCCCATGAAGTTTATCACTGTTCCGATAAGGGGTTGTATAATGACAATATTAAAGATTTTGCTATAAAAAAACAAATACTACAGCAGAGGCCATCTAAACCTAAAGGGCCATTCCCAAAAGACGCCAATAACCGTTCTTTTTCGGAAAACTTTTATTGTTTTAAATCTCCTGCTGGAACTGAATTACCGCGTTACTGGTTGTGCTACTCGCAAAAAATCGATGTTGCATATTGCGAGCCTTGCTGGCTTTTTGCCGATAGAAAAGCACAGTCATATAATTTCGCATGGATTAAATTAGTGAAGGATTCGCAGGGTCTTTCAAAAAAAATTAAGGTCCATTATTCAAAATCTTTAATTCACCTCCACGCCTCGGTTGTTTATGACATGAACAAAAATAACAAATCTTTAGAGTATTGTACATAGAGTGAATTTAGAAGAAAAAAATCTTTTTGGAGAAACATTTTAATTACGATAATAATTACGGAAATAGTTAGTGATGCAAATAGTGGCAATTTTCTAGGAATAGTTAATTTATTGGCTAAATACGACAAATTCTTAGGCGAATTAATACAAAAACCGAAATATCAAACAAGATATTTAAGTCCAAAAATTCAAAATGAATTATTAACTGTATTAGGAAATTCAATTAGAGATTCTCTAATAATTAATATTCAAAAAAGCTAATTTTTTTCTACTTTATTAGATACAACACAGGACATTTCTGAAACAGACCAATTATCAGTCATAATTAGGTACGTTTCCATTGAAACAGATCCAATTACTGATGTTCCTAGTAATATAAAAATTAATGAATCATTCTTAGGTTTCTGTGATCTACATAGCCAAACTAGAGAAGATATTTTAAATTTAATTTTATCTTTCTTAAAAGAACATAGTATATCAGTTGCAAAGTGTCGCGTACAGGGTTATGACGGTGCAGCAAATATGAGTGGCGATTACTCCGGAGTGCAAAATAAAATTAAAGCCGTCCAACCCCAAGCTGCATACATCCATTGTGCATCTCATAATTTAAATTTGGTGTTGCAGGACGCAAGCAATAATATATTAGAAGTCCGCGATTATTACGATACTATACAAAGTATTTATAATTTTTTCGGCAAAAGTATTAAAAGATGGGATCATTTGCTAACAATGCAGAACAATTTCCAACCAAAATCGCTTACTCTAAAAACGTTATCGGTGACTAGGTGGTCATCCAGATTTCAAACTGTGCTTGGTGTTAAAGCAGAACTACATAACAATTTTAAAAACACGGTCTAAAATAATATTAACTACCACAGATCGTGAGGAGAGAATGATAGCTAATAATTTAAAAAGTAAAATGGTACGGTGTGAATTTGTCTTTCTAACTATTTTACAAAATAAAGTTTTGGAATCTATAAATTTAGCTGTCACTCTTTTGCAGTCCAAAAATATGGATCTCTCACGCGCAACAGTACTTTTACATGACTGTAAAGAATTTTTATCAAATCTTAGGCAAAACTATACGTCATTTTTACAAAAATCCAAAGCTTTTACTACTAATTGTGGCTTGCCCTGTACTTTTAAAATCAAAAGGTTTGGTAGAGTTAAGAAGCATTTCGATGAATTATTACAAGATCAACGCATCTTAAACCCCGAACAAAGATATAGAATAGGCGTATTTTTCGGAAATATGGAAGTAGTCATTCAACAAATTCAAGCTAGGTTTTTAAGTATGTACAAAGTAAACGACGATTTTAAAGAGAAGTGGATATCTTTTCAAATCGGATCCAGAATTTGTTGCCGAAGCCAGTAAATTAGTTGCTGCGTACCCGTCAGATTTAAGTAATGAGTTTTTGGAGCAACTGCAATTTGTTAGAAAATCAATAAGAACACAGTTGGAATCGGCAAACTCTATTTATGATGCAGCCAAAATTATTCTCATATATTTTCATTGCACTAGTGCTTGCATACCAGAAGTGTGTCATGCGTACATTTTATTTTTAACTTTACCCATCACGACCGCTAGTTCAGAGAGATCTTTTTCTAAACTTAAATTAATAAAATCATATCTTCGTAGTACAATGTCAGAAGCACGGTTATCTTCTCTAACACTTATAAGTATCGAAAATAAGATTGCCCTTCAGATAGATATTACTAAAATTGTAGATGTATTCGCTGATAGTAGTGCACGAAGAAAGTTGTTCATTTCATAGAATAATAGTATGTAATAATGCAATCATTTATTAATTTTTGTTCTATTTTATTCTATACCAATAAAGATGAAAAATCGACGACATCACTGATGTCGTCGAACCTATAGTAAAGCTGAAATTGAGTTCGGCAGGTCACATACCGAGACTTAAAGACTCAAGATGGACCAAAAAACTAGTAGACTGGCGTCCAAGAGAAGACAAACGCAGAAGGACGACCACCAACACGCTGGATGGACGACATTGAACAAATATCCAAGACATGGAAACAAGAGGCACAGAACCGTGAAAAGTGGCGAAAAATTGAAGAGACCTATGTTTAGCAGTGGACAGAAGAGGTTGCATGATGATGATGTACAAAAACAACAGGAAAACTGCTCCATATATGCAGGAATAAACTGAGAACAGTGACATAAATATTGACTGAGCATGCACCAGTAAGTGAATTTTTAAATAAAATAGGCATTTACATTAGAGATCTTAACTGCAGACTGAGCAGTAAGAAACCGGAAACAGTAAAACATGTTTTTTTTTGCGATTGCGAGGCGCTGGATCGCAAAAGACGAAAACTATAGGGAAACAAAAAAGAGACCTTGGTATATTTAGGACATACCAAGCAAAAGACCTATACAAACTTCTATAGCTTAAAAAATTCTAGACTAAGTGTACGAAACAATAATCGGCAGCAAAGACAATAAGTTAGAGATTCAGTAGTAACGGAGATCTCTTGCATCAGACAGGCCCAGGTAAAAAAATTAGCTTTTTCTAACCAATTTTTTCGTACCGATATCTTCTCTTTAAATTTAAATTGACATTAACTGAAATTTATTTAATACTTTTGTCGCACATGGTATTACAGCAAAACAAATGTGCTTCTCATCTAATTTTCATTTAATTTTCAGTTAAGCATCTAGTGTACTTTCCGACAGTAATTAATCTTTGAAAAACAAAACTAAATAAATCGCCATCGTTAGTCAAGTTTCAAAGACTCTACTAAATTAACCAATAAATAAGGCAAATAATTAGTATACGGCTAACAAAGAACTCCAGAAAATTGTTAGTCCAAACAAAATTAATTGATTAATTCCCGCCATTAGCATGACTATTGTCGTTTTCTGGGAGACACAATTGCTCTAATCGTCGAAATCATTAGTCGTAGAACAAAGCCACTTAAGATATTAGAGTAGTCTATAAAGGAGCGCCAGGTTTTGTCTGAAGTACTAGACAAATTTAATTTGCTAATAACCTGAATATTCGACGGTGAATTAATTACAACCATTATTATAATGGCCAGCGGGTAAATATCACTTAATAATATATACCTAAGTGATTTAAATGATAAATCAAAAACATTAGAACATACTTGTAAGATTTTTCTTAGCAGATAACAAATTAACCGTCAATAGTTCAGAATATTGCTAGTATTTGAACAAATCACTTAGTATTTAGAAACATTTGTTATTTTCCTATAAATGTAAAGAATTAAAAACTTATTTACAAAAACAACATAGCTGTATTTTAAATGTTTTAAATAAAATAGAAAAAACATAATTTTTTTGAAAGAAATAGAAATTTTAATGATATTATTTTAATGATATTATTATATTCTAGAATAATGAGCATTTTTTTTTTATTTATTTATGCCTCAACCTCCTAGGATCATTGGCGTTGTACAATTTAAAGTTTTACAATTTATTTAGTACATTTATGGAATATAAGTATAAAGTCAAATTTGTCACTTAATATTGCCTCTAAGGTATCTTTTAATTTATACTGAAGTCTCTACATGCAATATAAAGGACACTCCAGTAAAATATGTCGAACACTGAACACAATATCATATACGTAGCACTGTGGTTTTAATTCAGTCTCCAGAAGCTGTTTATGGGTGATAGCGGTGTGGCCTATTCTCAGAAGAGATAGGATGGTTTGATGTATACGCTTATTTAGGGTTGATTTCCAAGGTAATATACAATGTTTTATTTGTCGTAATTTGGATGTAGACTGATTCCCCTTGGTCTGCCAATCATTGATTATTAAGTTATTGATTATAGGTTTTATATCTAGATGTGGAATGCTTCTGATTTCTATAGCTTCCGGATTCGAGATTGCTAGTTCTGCCAAGAAATCTACTTCTTCATTACCAGCACTTTCGATATGGGAAGGAATCCATACAAAGTTGACATTTATGTTCATAGTTTGCAGTTGGCTTAATGCTGATTTATTAAGTAGTAGACTTGGCTGTCCTGAATGCTTCTTATTATTCTAAGTTTTTTTATTATTTCTTTAATATCGCTCGTGCTAAGAAGTGTTTCTTCTGTTTTATTTACTTTGTTTATGCATTCCATTATGACTATATGTTCGGTCGCGGTGTCATTATTTAATAATTCGTAAAAGTACTCCCTACATCTCAAAATAATTTCGTTTTCTTCACTTATGACATTACCTAGTTTATCGTGATAAAGTATTGGCTTCTGCCGGTATCCCTTTTTTATTTTCTTATTCCTTTACTTTTCATATTTACTTTTACTTGTCATCAAACCAATCCTTATTATTTGTATATATGAACTTATTGCACTGTTTTTCTAAATTTTCGATTATATGTGCAACTTTAATCCAATCTTCATTTATATTTCTCTTGAATTGCATTACATTTAATTATGTTTTAACATTTCGTTCATATCTTAGTCTTTCTTCTTGTGTTGCTAGCCGTACTGGCATATTTTTGTTATTATGTACTCTTCTTTTATTTTTGTTTTCTGTTATCAAGTGTCATTTTTATTCCCAAATAGAACTAGTTGGCAGTTACTTAAGTCTAATTCTGCATGTAGTATACACCCGCATTAAACCTGAATTAACAAATCACACTATAACGACCTTTATATATGAGAATTCCGTCTTTGCTATAGTAAAGATTGCGTAGAGGGAGCAGCTAAATTTCAAACATCTATTATGGCTAACTTCAAGTTAACTATAGTCAGACAGATTTCAATTAAAGGTGACTCATTTACAAATTTAACTGAGAGCTAACGGTAACAATTCTAAATATCAGGAGTAAAATCTTACAGGGGTCGTTTTTATTGTGTATGCTTCGACAATGTAAATAAGTAAAATATACGAAATAATTTCATAACATTTGCCCACGTAACAATATAAATTGTGCATACCGGTTCGTTTTTCGAGCGTATAGTTGGACCAGTTCAGTTAAATATTTTAAAACATCGGTAAACCTATCAACATTTCGCTTGGCTATATATTTACGTCCTTGGAAAAAATAGTAACGAGATGACATATTTGATTCGTTTCACATTCTTATATGTCCATAGGCGGGGTGTGTTCTGTTTCTTGTGCATGTGACTTTCTTTTATATATTTTTTAAATATTTATTTATAATATATTTATTATTATTTATTAATTATTTATTAATTTTAAAATAGTTTTTGTGGTAAGTAAGCAACAAATACATAGCAAAATATTATGATTGATGTTTATTCTTTTTAGAGCATTAAAATGGATGACGTAGCAAGTCCAAGTAATGTACAAAAAAAAAGGAAGTTTATGTCGGTAGAAGAAAAGCAGATTGTCTGTAGAGTGTATGAAAATTTAAAAAATACACTTCATACAGTGGAAGCTGTAGCTCAGTGTTCATTTTTAACGGGAGTATCCGTGTCGACAATAGAACGCATTGTACGTGAACGTGAAAAAAAGGTGACTGGGATTGTGCAAGCTCCAAAAGTACATTGTCGTGGTAAAAAAAAAATTAAATTGGACGAGTACCAGAAAAATTTTGTACGCTCTACTATTCATTCTTTCTTTTTTGAGACTAAAACGCCAACCCTCGAATTCATTAGGACAGAGGTAATGGAAAATGGTCTGATTCCAAAAATGACCAAAGAGACGTTAAGGATAATAATAAAAGAAGATTTAAAATTTATATATGCCAAAAGATCCTGTAAATCTGTCTTAATAAAAAGAGAAGATATAGTCTCATGGCGACGAAAATATCTTTACTCTATTAGAGTTCATAAAAATATTTATTATCTGGACGAAACGTGGGTAAATGCTGGTCACACAGTATCTAAGATCTGGCAAGATACTACTATAACGAGTTTTCGTCAAGCATTTGTGGATGGTTTATCAACAGGGTTACGAGGACCAACGGGTAGAGGGCAACGACTGCTTGTCGCCCATATAGGTAGTGAAAGTGGATTTTAAATGCGATGTTGCTAAAAAATCGTGTTTAATTAAAAACTGTTTTATTATAAGCAAAGTTAGTCAGGTGACCCCTATCAATTTACCTTAAATTTTACAAGCTTGTTAATTATAGTATAATTAATATATGATGATTTAACAAATCCAAGTCCAAAATAGAGGTCTATATAGGTAATTCCATTTTTTTTTTCAAATACAAATTTTTGGCGTGCTTTTTTACTTTTTTTGTATAACAGGCTCTAGATGCTCAAAAAATATCCAAAAATACATTTTCTATGTAAAACTTTCGGATGAATACGATATCTGTATTAAAATTAGTCTCACTATTAAAACAAATTTGGACATTACGAAAATTCCCATTTTTCTCAAAAAAAAAAATCATAATATATTTCAAAATCATAACTTTTTTTTTCATTAAGAATTTAGGATACTTTGTTAAAACAAACATACTTTAAGGTAAAATAATAGCGGCTCTTATATCAGAAGATAAAGTAATAATACATTTACTTGAACGACCAAATTCCCAATATTTCTGAAATTTTACGTCTTTTTGACAGTTTTCTGCAATTTTTCATTGTTCTCTTAACTCAGATCACATTCCGAAAACAGATTTGGATTCCCTATAACTATAAATTATTATTAAAAACACACTGTTTTACAGAAAGTAGTGTATTCTAATATTATATGTCAGCAACTTATGCAGTCCCAATGAATTAACATTGACATAACATTGGAATTAATAAATTAAATAGTTAATAATTAAAATTTTTATTTAATTAATAATGAATACATAGAGTGCCACCATGTATAAAAAAAATCAGTCCCCAGGGCCAACACTTTTTTTCGTAAATATTGTTTTTTACAATGTCTATGAACATGTATAAGCAACCTTTGTTGGAAAAATATGTTTCCTTGATAATATTAATTTTTTTGTTGGTGGGTATTCACCATTGCCAAAGCTAATAAATACATATTGGACCATGGTAGACAAGCGGTATCCACCAACGGTTTCAGACTATTCGAGTGTGTGACAACACCGCTATCACGTGCCGAAGAGCTGTTTGGCCTTGGGAATGCGTTTAATTAGTTTTCAGTTACCTTTTACTTGTGAAGTGTGAAAGTATGGACGATGTCTTATTAAAAAGAACAGAAGCGTCTACATGATATGTAGAATGAGAACAATTTGTATGGACAATTATTACTTAAGTGTGGAGCTTTCTCAGGCTCTTCTAGAAAAATAAACATTTCTCTTGGGTACATTACGCAAAAATAGAAAAAACAATCCTAACATAGTTATAACAACCAAGTTACAGAAAGACCAACTTTTAACGCAAGGGAGCAATACATGAATATTTGTGGAGAAGTAAAAGGATAAGAGAGGTGTCCTAATTATGAATACTAAGTACATTCCGGATATGATTACAATTGAAAAACGAAGAGGAGCAGTCCAAAACCCAAAACAGTAATAGAATTCAACAAACATAAAAGTTATATCGATCTTTCAGGTACGTATTACTCGAATTGTTTGAACTATCTAACATTAGTTTTATTTTGGTATTAGAAGTACCTATACAACTACTTTTATTTTTCAGATCACAAAAAGTCGTGTAATTCCTCTCTTCGAAAAAGCATGAAATGGTATAGAAAGTTGGCTGTGGAACTTATTGTTGATGCTGCTCTTGTGAATGCTTACGTATTACATCAAGAAGTAACTAAAGACAAAATGACAATAAACAAATTTAGGAAAAACATCATAAAAGGTAAAAAGACATACAAAAGTATAATTGCAAAATCTATTACAGATGTGTGTAGTGAAACCAAAAATTCCTGTTACAAAGAGAATAAAACAGCCATTTCAATTAAAAATAAATCAATAGAAAACAACATGGTGTTTACAAAAGCAGACAAAGGTAACACTACTATTGCTATAGATAAAATAGAATATAATAACAAAACAATAGAATTTTTAAATAATCAAAACATTGAAACGTTACACAAAGATCCAACAGAAAAGTATCAAAAACAAATTAAGCTAGCCTTAGAAAATTTAAAATCAATAGTAAATCCAATAGAACAGAAATACCTCAGTATTATGAACCCACAGCCTCCTAAATTATACTCTTTCATTAAACTACACAAACCGGATCACCCAATAAGACCTGTAGTGTCTTTTTATACAGCTCCGTCATATAAACTTTTAAAAAAACTGTTAGAGATTATCTTAGAACACACTAAATGTTCACCTAAATTTACCATAAAAAATACAATAGAACTAGTTTTTAAAATACAACATTTTCAGTTACCTAACAACTCCAGATTAATTTCATTTGACGTAAAAAATCTTTTTCCTAGTATCCCTCATACAGAAACTTTTATTCTAGTAAAAAACCTTTTAGACCAAAATAGTACAAATCCAATCATTACATCTTCTTGAAGTTTGCATAAACCAGGACTACTTTGAATTTAATAATGAATTATATACAAATAACAGTACAGTACTTATAATGGGCAATCCTCTAAGCCCATTGCTATCAGATATTTTTATGGATCATCTAGAGACAAAGATTTCAAAACATCCCATATTCAAACAGTTTTTATATTGGTGGAGATACGTAGACGACGTACTGGTATGTTTCACAGGAACTAACAGGCAACTCGACCAATTTTTATCGTAAATTAATTCTCTTCATAGTCATATTGAATTTACAATAAAAACAGAACAAAATCAATCCATAAATTTTTTAGATTTAAAAATTACCAGACTTAAAAACAAACATGACTTCTCCATATTTCATAAACCTACCCATACTGACACGACTATTCACAATTCATCATCCCATTCCACACAACATAAACTGGCAGCCTATCATAGTATGTTACATAGATTAACAGCAATTCCTATGTCAAAATACAATTTTGAGACAGAATTAAATATCATTAATCAAATAGCAGTAAACAATGGATACAACGAACAAACAATTAATAAAATGTTAAATCAAAAACTACACAAAAAAGCCCTGAACTTAGTATTTCCACCACCAGAGAAAAAACCCAGTACCTTCTGCTCGATTACATATACAGGCAAAATATCAACAAAAATAGCCAAACACATAAAAAAGAAAGGAATAACACCAGCTTTCAGAACAAATACCAATCTAGGCAAATATATTAAAAACAACAAGAGCCAACATAAAAAACACTTACACAGTGGTGTGTACAAACTTAAATGTGGCGACTGCCCAAAAACTTACATTGGTCAAACAGGTAGAAATTTTAATAAACGAATAGCAGAACATTAAAGGGCTTTCAATAATGCAAAAACAGATTCTACATACGCACTTCACCTTCTAGATCATAATCATTCTTTTAATGACGAATTTAAAATTCTACACATTTAAAATAAAGGCCTTAAGCTATCTTTGTTAGAATCTATGGAAATCAACAAATAAAAAAACACAGATATAATTCTGAATGAAAAGCTTGAGACAAACAGTTCTCCCCTCCTCAACCTATTTCATTAGAGACTATAAAGTGTAAACCCATGCCAAAAACAGCCTATTTCATTAGAGACTATAAAGTGTAAACCCATGCCAAAAACAGATCACTTGAGAAAGGCAATTATCCGAAACACCTGTAGTGATAAGAATTTAAAATAAATTTTGTGGAAGTTTTGAAAACAAAGTTTTCAGTGTTTTATTGTTACATAAAATCAATTTCCATCAAGTAACGGTCGAATCCATCAATTATTTAAAAAGACATATTTCACTACCAATTTTTTACTCTCTACATGTTATGACTTTTTAGATTTGACAAAACAAGAAGGAACTGACCCACGAGAAGTTTCAACCAAAAATAATTCTTTGAATGACATAGAGAAATGGTAAATTTGTGCAAATTTTTACAAAGAAAATGTTGCATTTATGGATAGGGAGTCAGCGAAGAATAAAACAAGAAAAACTAAATATCCGTGCCAGTCCCGCGAAACATATTTTTGCTTTGACTGTTTTTTCTAAAACAAAATTTTGTTTATGAAAATTAGTTTTAGGCTGTTATTGCCATATAATTTTTTCTTTCTAAATAAAAAATATGAATATCTATTTGTTTTGCTGAAAAAAAGTTTGACCATTTGTAGGGACTTGTCATGTATGCAATACAGAAACCAACTTTACTACCATTTTTGTATGTGCTTTGTAAACCTCTTCATAAGCATTATTAGGTGATTTGGTGTATTTCCGTTACCCACCATGGCTAAACCTAAATTCTAAGCTGTTGCATAACGCATGTCCACCACGGTCAGTGGGGATATTTTTTTTCTTGAAAATGGTGGATACGATTTTTATACAATGGCACGCCATTTATGTTAAATACCGTCCGCTTTTATTTTTTGTGATTCACAAAGTAATAAACTCACCTCCACCAAAACAACCCAGGTTGAAACTATTTGTTGTTTATTTATAACAAGATGCAAACATTACATTCTGGAAGTTTAACTGGTTCAAAAGGATTAGTTTAAAAAAAATAATAGTTTAAAATTAAGACATTATTTTCGAAATTTCTCAAGAAATCCAGTTTTTTAAAATAACTCAACAAATATAAAGATACAGAAAAAATGTTAGAATACAAAAAACATCTATTTTTTTGAGTTTTATAGAAACAAAATTTAACAAGATATGATTGTTAAAAGGTTGTATTCGCTTGCGTTTAGCACCATCTTCATGCTGCTTACGTGCAATCCTTTTAGAAGTAAAGGGATTGAAAAAAATGTAGTATACACCACTTTGTAATTTATTTTAAAAGCAACAAAGTAGTGTACATTAAATTTTTTTATGCTCTTCGTTTTAAAATGGGTTGCGCTAAACGGGCTTAGTTTTAAGTATATAGAAAGAAAAAAAAATAAAAATCTTTAGTAAAAAGCTCTTTTTTGTATTCTAGCATTTTTTTATGGATCTATTTTGGTTGATGAGTTAAGTAATTTGGAAAAAAGGGTATTTTTTTATAAGTTCCTATAATCATGTCTTTACTTTCAACTCTCATTTCGTCAAAACTAAACCTAAACCAGTTTACTTTTAACTAGGGTGGTTTTTACGGAGTTGAGTTTGTTTTTTTCGGCGTCACAAAAAATATAAGCTAACTTTATTTTAGCTATACCTTACCTTAATTTTTATAAAAATTTGCTTTTACCAATGATGATTTAAAAGCTTTTTAAGATCATTAATTAAGTTTCTCTAAGGTTTCCTTAAAAACATTTTGTTTCAGCTTATTCAACATCATATTTTTAGATTTTTGTATGCGATGTATAAAAGTATACTTTCAAACGGCAATAATCGTGATAATATTAAGTTTACAGTAACAAATAAACAACGAATTTCTTTGTTTTGAAAGCGTTCTTTTATATCCAAACAATTTTCTCGATATATCTGAACTTTTGGAATTATTTGCGAAAAATCGTTTAAAAATGTGCTTTTCTGACATGCAATTAGTGAACTTACAACCACGAATAACTCCAAAAATATTGATTTTTAGAACAAATTTATCTCTTAAAATTCACTACTCTAGTCCCAGCTATGTTTATTTTTTGATAAACTTTTTTCCCCTCCGGGTTGGGATGTTAAAGCTATGGTTTTTTTGATAAACTTTTTCCCCTCCCAGTTGGAATGGTAACTACCTCCAAAGAAAAAGCACATATTAACATAGGGTAAATTTTGATTTTTGAGCTATGTATTTAACCAAAAAATTAGATGACATAGATTATTAGAAATTCACAAGTCAAAAAACAACTTCGAAATAGAATTAAATATCATTAAGCAAATAGCAGTGAACAACTGGGTATAACGAGCAAACAAAGTTTTAAAACAAAAACTACATAAGAAAGCCCTAAAATCAGTATTTTCACCACCAGAGAAAAAAACCCAGTACCTTCTGTTCGAATACATATACAGGCAAGATATCAACCAAAGTAGCCAAACACATACAAAAGAAAGAAATAACACTAGCTTTTAGAATAAATAACATCTAACACTGTCTTTTTGAATAAATAACATCAACGGCAAATATATTAATAACAACAATAGTCAAAAGAAAACGAGACGAAGAGTAAGAAACAGAAAATTATGTTAAATTTTGTTAAAGAGTTGAAAACAATTGTTTTTAGTATTTTATTAGATAAAATAAATTTCCAATAATTAACGGTCGAATCCATCCACTAATTTAACCCGTAACTGGTGAGGTCCATTTTTTGTTACGTGTATGGTGAGTTGGGGTCACACTGACCCCAATTTGTTTTGCAAAATTAGACACTGATATTTGTTTATATTAAAAAAAAATGACTTCAACAACTTTATTTAACAAGACGTTTATTTTGTTATAACATAAATTTAACAAATATTTGAAATACTTATCTTCTATTACTATCGGTATATTTCGTTCTAATCCTGGCAAGTTTTTCATTTGTTTTAAGAACAATTTCTTCTAAAATATAGTTTGTTATTATACATTCCCAAGCACATTTCTGGAGACACAATTTCCCAAGAGACTTGGCTGGTCAATAACCCCAGGAAGATGAGAGATAATGTTGAAACTTCTTGTTCTTATATTTAAAGATGGAGCTTCTGCAGTCCACTTGTATCGATTTTTGCCATAGTACGTTCTCGAAGGGCCTGGAGTTTGTTGCTGCTCATGTGGATCCAAGTCCGAATTAACCTCCGAAGGTGCTGCATTTTGAGGGATATTATCTTCAACATCCAATAGAGGTTCCACGGTTTCCGACTCCCATTTAATTTTTTAATCAGTTTCGTGTTCGCTGACATAGTCGAGATCATTGTCTGAGTCGTCGTTACCGTTCAAATCATCTTATCCTATTCTAGAATACATTAAGCCCATTGTTCAAACCTAGGATCATCGGAATCCATTTTATTATATCGTGACAGCTCCATTTTCAACTGAAAATACAAAAACTAGTTATTAAAAAAAAACGTAACCGGTGAAGTGAGGTCACAGTGTCCCCACGGCACAGTCATTTCCGTATAATTTGTAAACATTTACATATTTGGTCACGACTATTCCGCTTGATATTACACAACACACGGACGGAAAGGTAATATTATTTTTTCTTTCGAAATAAAAAATATGAATATCTATTTGTTTTGCCCAAAAAAAAAGTTTGACCGTTTGTAGGGACTTGTCATGTGTGCAACGCAGAAACCAACCTTACTACCATCTTTGTATATGCTTTATAAACGTCTTCGTAAGCATTATTAAGTGGTTTGGTGCATTTCCGTTACCCACCGTGGCTAAACATAAATTCTAAGCTGGTGCATAACGCATGTCCACCACCGTCAGTGGGGATATTTTTTTTCTTGAAAATGGTGGATACGTTTTATATACCAGGGCACGCCATATTTATGTTAAATACCGTCCGCTTTTATTTTTTGTGATTCACAAAGTAATAAACTCACCTTCACCAAAACAACCCAGGTTGAAACTATTTGTTGTTTATTTATAACAAGATGCAAACATTACATTCTGGAAGTTTAACTGGTTCAAAAGGATTAGTTTAAAAGAAATAATAGTTTAAAATTAAGACATTATTTTCGAAATTTCTCAAGAAATCCAGTTTTTTAAAATAACTCAACAAATATAAAGATACAGAAAAAATGTTAGAATACAAAAAACATCTATTTTTTTGAGTTTTATAGACCAAAAATTAAACAAGATATGATTGTTAAAAGGTTGTATTCGCTTGCGTTTAGCACCATCTTCATGCTGCTTATGTGCAATCCTTTTAGAAGTAAAGGGATTGAAAAAAATGTAGTATACACCACTTTGTAATTTATTTTAAAAGCAACAAAGTGGTGTACATTAAATTTTTTTATGCTCTTCGTTTTAAAATGGGTTTCTTGTATTCTGG
This sequence comes from Diabrotica undecimpunctata, assembly GCF_040954645.1. Lineage (NCBI taxonomy): Eukaryota > Metazoa > Arthropoda > Insecta > Coleoptera > Chrysomelidae > Diabrotica > Diabrotica undecimpunctata. Next base: position 64,869,435 of record NC_092803.1, on the reverse strand, counting down.
TTATGGGCTCTCTTTTGTATTCAAGCATTTTTTTGTGGATCTATTTTAGTTGATGAGTTGAGTAATTTAGAAAAAAGGGTATTTTTTTATAAGTTCCTAAAATCATATCTTTACTTTCAACTCGCATTTCTTCAAAACTAAACCTAAACCAGTTTACTTGTAACTAGGGTGGTTTGTACGGAGTTGAGTTTGTTACTTTCTGCGTCACAAAAAATATAAGCTGACTTAATTTTAGCTATACCTTACCTTAATTTTTATAAAAATTTGCTTTTACCAATGATGATTTAAAAGCTTTTTAAGATCATTAATTAAGTTTCTCTAAGGTTTCCATAAAAACATTTTGTTTCAGCTTATTCAACATCATATTTTTAGATTTTTGTATTCGATGTATAAAAGTATACTTTCGATCAACAATAATCGTGATAATATTAAGTTTACAGTAACAAATAAACAACGAATTTCCTTGTTTTGAATGCGTTCTTTTATATCCAAACAATTTTCTCGATATATCTGAACTTTTGGAATTATTTGCGAAAAATCGTTTAAAAATATGCTTTTCTGACATGCAATTAGTGAACTTACAACCACGAATAACTCCAAAAATATTGATTTTTAGAAAAAATTTATCTCTTAAAATTCACTACTCTAGCTACAGCTATGGTTTTTTTTAATAAACTTTTTTCCCCTCCGGGTTGGGATGTTAGAGCTATGGTTTTTTTGATAAACGTTTTCCCCTCCCAGTTGGAATGGTAACTACCCCCAAAGAAAAAGCACATATTAACATAGGGTAAATTTTGATCTTTGAGCTATGTATTTAACCAAACAATTAGATGACATAGATTATTAGAAATTCACAAGTCAAAAAACAACTTCGAAATAGAATTAAATATCATTAAGCAAATATCAGTGAACAACTGGGTATAACGAGCAAACAAAGTTTTAAAACAAAAACTACATAAGAAAGCCCTAAAATCAGTATTTTCACCACCAGAGAAAAAAAGCCAGTACCTTCTGTTCGAATACATATACAGGCAAAATATCAACCAAAGTAGCCAAACACATACAAAAGAAAGAAATAACACTAGCTTTTAGAATAAATAACATCTAACACTGTCTTTTTGAATAAATAACATTTGAGTAAAAAACAGCGACCCCTGAAAAGGGAAAAGCTAAGGAAGGAGAAGAACGAGAGTCAAAAGAAAAGGCACTTAGACAGTCGTGTATACAAAAATAAATAAGGCAACTGCCTAAAAACTTATATCGGTCAAACTGGTAAATCTTTTAAAAACGTATAGCAGAACACAAAAGTGCTTTCAATAATAGAAAAACAGATTCTACATACGCACTTTACCTTCTAGACCATAGTCATTTTTTTTAATAACCAATTTAAAATTTTTCACATTTAAAATAAAGGCCTTAAGCTATCTTTATTAGAACTTGTGGAAATTAACAAACTAAAAAATACAGACATAATTCTAAATTACCAACTTAAAACACACAGTTCTTCCCTTTTCAACTTATTTAGTTGAAGACTGTAAAGTGTAAACGCATACCAAAAATAGACCACTTGAGAAAGAACTTTACCGAAACAGCTGTAGAGATATTAAATTATGTTAAATTTTGTTAAAGAGTTGAAAACAATTGTTTTTAGTATTTTATTAGATAAAATAAATTTCCATTTATTAACGGTCGAATACATCCACTAATTTAACCCGTAACTGGTGAGGTCCATTTTTTGTTACGTGTATGGTGAGTTGGGGTTACACTGACCCCAATTTGTTTTGCAAAATTAGACACTGATATTTGTTTATATTAAAAAAATGACTTCAACAACTTAAATACGTTTATTTTGTTATAACATAAATTTAACATATATTTGAAATACTTATCTTCTAGTACTATCGGTATATTTCGTTCTAATCCTGGCAAGTTTTTCATTTGTTCTAAGAACAATTTCTTCTAAAATGTCGTTTGTTATTATACATTGCCAAGCACATTTCTAGAGACACAATTTCCCAAGAGACTTGGCTGGTCCAATAACCCCAGGAAGATGAGAGATAATGTTGAAACTTCTTGTTCTTACATTTGAAGATGGAGCTTCTGCAGTCCACTTGTATCGATTTTTGCCATAGTACGTTCTCGAAGGGCCTAGAGTTTGTTGCTGCTCATGTGGATCCAAGTCCGAATTAACCTCCGAAGGTGCTGCATTTTGAGGGATATTTCCTTCAACATCCAATAGAGGTTCCACGGTTTCCGACTCCCATTTAATTTTTTAATCAGTTTCGTGTTCGCTGACATAGTCGGGATCATTGTCTGAGTCGTCGTTACCGTTCAAATCATCTCATCCGATTCTAGAATACTAGACGATCAAGAATAGGATCATCGAAATCCATTTTATTATATCGTGACAGCTCCATTTTCAACTGAAAATACAAAAACTAGTTATTAAAAAAAACGTAACCGGTGAGGTGAGGTCACAGTGTCTTCACGGCACAGTCATTTCCGTATAATTTCTAAACATTTACATATTTGGTCACGACTATCCCGCTTGATATCACACAACACACTGACGGAAAGGTACTGAGGCGGTCAAGTAGCCGCGCTAAATAAGTTAGGACGTATGTCACTTTAAAAATCTGTTGGGGCTCTTATTACCCCGCATTACTAGTTACAGGTTAATAACATATATTATAATACAGTAAATAATATATAGTTAAGCATGTATGGAGAAGTTGATTTTTTCTTAAAGAGACGTGACACATTATTAATATTCATGAAAGCTACCGTGTTTTTTTTATATAAAATTGTAGCTTTTTTCTCTACACGAAAGTAAAAATGACCATAGAATCCTTTATTATTTTTTCTTATCTTATCTTTAATTTTAGTTTACACACACTACACTAGCGCTTGAACTCACACTAAATGGATCCAATTCGTTTATGTATACTATCTACAAAGCTACTTTCGCAATTTTCCGATTTTATTCAAATAATTTGTTTTCCCAGTACAAAGAATTTGTTCTTGAAAAGAAACCTACCGTCGGAAACAATATATATTCACACAGACACTGGGAGCGTCTGTTCTCAAAAGAATCGATGTGGCGATGAGTAACATATTATGTAAAGTTTAAAAGGAAGCTCAAACCAAACAAAACAAAAGTTTTCCACTCGCTTTAAAACGCATCCTGTATTCTATATCGTCGACTTTGTTGGTGGTTTCGAACGTCTTAAATCAGTTTTCCTTTTTGAAGTGTTTCGAAAGTTTACCCTGTCTTACGTTCGAATAATAATATTTTCAATTATAGCTAAACGGTAGCAACTTACTCTTAAGTTATATTCTTTGTTGCAATATAAAAAGTATATTTAGTAGTAACACTTTCTTCTTCTTCATTTAAACCTGTTACTTTCGATTGGTAATTTAGTATTGGTTTAGAGTATCGATTTTTATTAATTCTGTTTACGTGTTGTTTCCAATATATTCTCCATAATTAATATAACAACATGACACAAGAAAATAGCTTCAGAACAATTTTATCCTCCATAGCTTTATTTTCTCTTAAGTTAACTAGATATTAAATATTTTTAAGTCTCCTTTTTTCTGTATAGAAAGTTTTGTAATATCTTCTATTATTCTACGAAGTGTTATTTCTCTATACCTCAATGGGTCGGATGAACCCTACGCATCTTCAAAAAGTGTATTATTTCCTGATAACTAGACTTCGGCAATTATGCAAATAAAAATGTAGAAAATATGCGCATAAATATGCACGTGTTTACCCGAAAATATGCAAATATTTTACAAAATATGCATACAAATAAATAAAAAAATCGTAAAATAGTAACAATTTTATTAAAAAAAAAGTGTACATAACTAAATATTTCCTACTATTCATTAAGATTTACATTTATTTTAAGTAACTACATCATTTTTAAGTATGAATAAACTTATTTAGAATTATGGTAACAATAAATGACCAAGTGGTGTTCAAAATTTTCTAACAAAAACTTGTGGCTTCTGTCTGAGTACATATATTTATAATATGGAAAAACTTCGTTCAACATCAACTGATGTAACGGGAGCATTTTTCAAACTAACCAAAACATTTGGTTCTAAATTAATTGTTTCCGAAATATTTCCAGCTAGAACACTGACTACTTCAGAAAGAATATGGTAACCTTTATTTTTTTCCATAGTAGCTTCAAATTTTTTTAAAATATCTTTTCCAATATTACCTCTAACGTTCCGACAACATGACGCAAATTCTTTTATTAATGCTGTACTTTCGAACAATGTCAGTTTTGGTGATTCTAACTGAGTAATTGTTTTTTGAACAAAACTAAAATTTGATTTTATAAATGAAAGTTCTTGTTGAAGCAAGTTACTCTGAAAAGTTTGTTTAGAATCCAAAAGAGATTGGGAACTTTCATCTGTTAACGTATCAATTATGTTCTTTATTTTAACAAAATGATCTGCATACAAATAAGCTGCTTCTAACCATGTTCCTTATCGCGTTAAAATAGGTTGTGGTGGAAGAGGAATGTTAGGTAGCATTTCTTTATAAAGTTGAATTCTTATAGGAGGTTTAAGAAATACTTTTTTGACACTGGATATCATGGTATTTACAAGAGGAAACTTTTTTCGTATTTCCTCTGCAACTCTGTTTAATCCATGCGCTACACAAGTAACATGTATTAAATCTGGGAAAAATATTTTTAAATTTTGTCCTGCTTTCACCATATAAGGAGCAGCATCCGATAAAATAAGCAGTAATTTATTAGAAGGAATAGTTGTCGGAAGAAAAAAAGTTGCTAATGTTTCTTGTATAAAACGCGAAATTGTTAAAGCATTTGTTTTCTCAAGTTGCTGGCATGAAATAAGATGAGATTTTGGTAAGGTATCTTCTTTAAGAACACCAATCAATAAATGAGCAATATACTTTCCTGAGGAATCAGTGGTTTTGTCTACAGATATGTAAAAATAATTATCTGCAATTTCTTCCTTAATATTAATTAACACCGACGAGTATATCCCGTTCACATTATTTCTTCTTAGAGACCGATCACTTGGAACATTAAGTTTGCAATATTTTTTTAGAAACGAACTAAAATTTACATCTGCTAATTTTGAAAGCGGTATGTTTGCAGACACTAATGCGCGACACAAGTCTTCATTAAAAGTTTCTTGCTCATCTAATTTTTTTGAAGTAGATTGGAAACATTTAGCCATTGAAGTTTGATGTTTTCCTCCTATTTTTCCTTTTTTTGCAATGTGTGAAGCAGTTCTCACATGTTGGTCTATCTGAAATTTCTTCTCACATGCTATCTATAAATAAAAATAAAAACCTTTATTTTAACCCAACCTTTAAAATATAAAAATATACAAGGTGTTTTTGGTTAATCAAATAACTGGTTTGGAAAAAAAAAACACTCACTAAGTGTTTTAAATGCAGTATTAATCCACAAATTAGTTTTTGTTACTAACCATTAGTACATCATATAACTTATTTTAAAATTCAACAAAAGTTTTTTTTTTTGTTAATTCAATTACAATAAAAATAATTGTGTTTTAGAATAGCTGACTTTATAAAAAAAAGTAAAGGTGAAAAATTTTTCTAAATACACACCCTTGTATTCTACCATGGACAATTTTTTCTCACTAAAGGAAGCTATTTTTCATTTAAAAACAACCTACGAGTACTAAATTTCAAGTAAATACGTTTATTGGTTTTAAAGTTATTGTTGTTATTAACTAAAAGAATTTAATTTTTTTTAATTTTAACACCCTGTATCTCGCAAAGTAAATAAGTTTGACCCCTCATTAACTATATCGTTTTGTTCAATTTTTCGAGAAGTATCTACAGTCAAACGTTGTAAGTGTCATTTGGAAACACCCTGTATGTATGAAATATTAGATATTTAATAGAAAATATTAGATACTTACAATTTTGCCACAGACTGAACAGTAGATTTTTCCCATATCCATAGACAGCTCTTTATAAGGTTTAATCCAAGTTGAAGTACTGGTTGTTTTAGGCATTATAAAATCACAATCTTCCTTTTTGTTACGCACAATGTTTACGCTTTGAATATCAAAACAAAAATGATTTACAAATCTGAGCATCAAATTAGAAATGTTTAGGTACCTAATTCAATAAACTGGGAGATTTTGGAAAATCCCTAAATTAGGAACAAAACTATTAGCCGTTTACCTGCTGTTAAGATACAATAAATTGTAGACAGATTTGGGGATTAGATCATAAAATGCAAATGAGCGAACCCTTAGCGATTATCCAATAACTGAATGCCTCAGTGACCGAGACTTTCTAAGAATGTTGAGGGCTACTTAAATTGATCTTCTTTGAAATTTTAAATGTTTTGTATCTGTAGAGATTACGTACTTAGATCATTTCTTGATTAAAATGACTACAAAATTTTATACAAGAATTGAAATAAATTGGTATGTTTAAAAATTTTCAAATACAGTATAAAAATCTGAACTTTTATGCACTTTATGCAAACTTTTATACAAATATGCCAAAATATGAAATATTTGCATAAAATATGCACAATATGCAAAATATGCAATATGCATATTTGCCGAAGTCTACTGATAACTAAAAACGCTTTGGGATAATTTTTTTCTTTTTGAACGTATATCTTTAGCAGTCTGTATAAAGCATTCAGGAGTTTCAGGTGGTGTGACTGTTTCTAAGAAAGCTGTTTTGCTCTATGTTTGCTGTGTTGGTTCTGCGCTAATTTGTAGAGTTAACAATGAATCGTTGGTTTATAATCCTAGTTTATTATCGTTTATACCTTTATCTGTGGGTGTCGGTTTCTGGTCTTGGCGTATTTAAATTTATGTCTTTATTTCTGCGTTGTTTAGATTGAGTGTCTTCTACAAAATAATTTGATTCTGAATGAATTTGTGCTGAATATAGTGTTAGGTCAGTTATAATGTCTACTGTAGTTACTGTGTTATTTACTATGCTTTTTCTTTTAATACCCTGTTAGATAAATAAATGTTGGTGATCATATTGGCAATAATAATTTTGTTTACGGCAACTCGAAACAGATTACCGGATGTCTCTTGATACCACTCTCGAAGATTCCGGAGTTAGGATGTTTTTCTACAGCCTGGGCACTTCTTCCGGCGATCTTGCCCTGTATTATGAGATGTAAAAGGTTATACCTCTCTGGATGTCTCATTGTATGGCCAAAAGATTTTAACTTTAAAATTTTTATTGGTTCGTTTATTTATGTGCTCTTTTTCATTCGGTGTAAAACTATTTCATTTGTTATTTGATCGACCAAACTTATTCACAATATTAGTCAGAAAACTCACATCGCAAAGATCTTTTTTCGTTAGTTTAGCTATAGGAGTCCAGTTCTCTATGCTATGTGGTACCATATCAATCTGGCGGTTCTGGTTCTTTCAATGCGTATTTGTATTTTTTTGTTTATATCCCAGTCATCGTTAACATTGGCCCCCAAATAGGTGATGTTGTGGATTCCTTCTAACTCTATTCCATATGCTCTGATGTTCATTGTTTGTTGTGTATGACAACTATAAGTTTTGTCTTAGAAGTGTTAAGCTTTACAGTGTCGTCTGCGTATCTAAGATTATTGATATTAATCCCGTTTCTCATAGGGTTCATTCTCCCCTAGGCTTATTTAAAAATAGATTATGAGTAGATATTAAAATAAGAGGCGATAAAATACACCCTTGCTTCACTCGACGTTGTATTTCCACTACTTCCGTCATGTTCTGACCAATTCGTATGTTTGCACATTGATGCCAATACAAATTTTTGATGATACGGAGATTTTGGTCATCAATTCCCACCTCTTTCAAGACACCTGTCAGTTTTTCATGGGTGACCCGGTCAAAGGCATTTTTGAAGTTGATAAAATACATGGTTGTTCTATATCCTTACATCTTTAAACCAAGACCTGAAAACAGAATAATGCTTCTTAGGTTCCAAGGTTGTTTCTGAAACCAAACTGTTTTGCTTATTGTTACTTCTATTTTGTTTTAAGTTTTTAACTACAGTATTCTTAAGAAAATTTTCAGTGCATGAGTCACTAGACTGATGGTGCGATGATCACTATATTATTTAGCGTTTATTTTTTTAGGTTATTACTAATGTTGACAGTAGCTAGTCTGTAGGTATATGCTCTGTTTCGTATCTTCTTCTTATGGTGCCGTGCACCTATAGTGCGTTGGCGAATTATCTTAAGGTCAGACGTCTGTCTTTTGCGGCATGCAAAAGTTCGCCAGTGTTAGTTACGCCTGTCCAGTTCTTTATATTTCGCAGCCACGACATTTGTTTGCGACCTACTCCTCCCTTGCCCTCAATCTTTCCTTGGATAATTAGTTGAGGGATTGCGTATTTTACCCCTCTCAGGATATGGCCCAGGTATCCAATCTTTCGTACCTTGATCAAGCTGAGCAATTCTCTCTCAGTATTTGCTCTTCTTAGGACTTCCTCGTTTCTCACCCTATCTGTCCATGGTATGCGGAACATTCTTCGCAAGGTCCACATTTCGAAGGCTTCCAACTTGTTAATGGAAGATATTTTCAACGTCCATGTCTCCATGCCGTATAACAATATGGACCATACATAGCATTCTGTAACGGAGATTGAAGGAAAGATTGCGGTTACAAAGTAGCGGTTTAAATTTAAGAAAAGCTTGTCTTGCTTGTTCGGTACGGCATTTTATTTCTTGTTGAGGATCCCATTGGTCATTCACCATCATTCCCAAGTATTTGAATGTTTTCACTTTCTCGATTGGAGCATTATCTACGTGCAGTTGTACTCTGAAAAATGCGCCCTTTCTTATTGTCATGCATTTTGTTTTTCCAGCATTTATCTTCAGGCCATATGTTTTTCCTGTGGTGTTTATTTTATTTAGTATCTACTGCATATCATGTTCGTTATCTGTGATTATTGCGGTGTCGTCAGCGTAACGAATGTTATTTATCGGGTACCCGTTGACCTTTATACCACAATCAGTGCCTTCAAGTGCCTCTGCAAAAACATTCTCCACATAGAGGTTGAACAGCATAGGAGACAAAATACACCCCTGTCGCACTCGTAAAATTTCGAATTCCTCTGTGTTTGTTGATTTGTTCAGCCTCACACGTGCCTTTTGATTCCAATAGAGATTCTGGATAACTCTTATATCTTTCTCATCAATATCAGCATTGTGTAGCATTTTTATTATTTTATCGTGTTTTACGGTGTCAAAAGCTTTTTCGTAGTCGAGGAATGTGATATCTTTTCGTTGGTCCATACAGTTTTGTACCAGGGTATTCAAGCAGAATGATGCTTCGCGCGTCCCGAGTCCCTTCTTGAAACCAAATTGTGTCTCGCCGCTCAGCTCTTCTAGTTTTCTGAACATTCTTGTGTATGCGTAGTATGCGAAGAAATATTTTAAGTAAATGACTCATCAAGCTAATCAGTCTGTGGTCCTTGAACCTTGTCGCTCTTTGTGATTTAGGGATCATTATGAAGGTTGAACAAAGCCAATCCGTTGGAATGTGACCGGTGTCATATATGGCATTGAAGATTGTTACCCGAGTGTCGATGTTGTCATCATCCAACAGTTTTAGGGCTTCCGTAGTAATGCCATCCGGTCCAGGGGCCTTGCCCAGTTTTGCTATTTTTATAGCGTACTCCACCTCGGCGCGAATAATCGGAGGACCGGACAAAGTTTCTGTAGATAGGTTAGTAGTTGGCAGATTCGGTCTGTTGTCTGCAAAGAGGGACGAAGCATAATCTGTCCAGATTTTAGCTATATTTTATTTAAACTGTTTTGTATATTTTATTGAAAAGCTTTGGAAGAGAATTTTTTCCTTTATCGTCGAGTAGTTTGATTATTTCGCTGGGAATTTCATCTGGAACGATTGCTTTCCTATTTTTTGGTAGTTGTATAGCTCTTTCCATTTCATCCAAGAGTTATGTTTGTACCGGTCGATATATTTTGGATTTGTATTTCTGTTTTTAGGTCATCAAATACACAGTTCCTCAATATATTCCTCCTCTCTTCCTCCAGTTTGTCTTGTTTATTGACTATGGTATTTCTTTGTTTATCAAGTAAACTACTTGAAGTTGACCTATATGATCCAGTTATTTCTTGCACTTTGTTGTACATATTAAACGTGTTATTCTGCAGTCCTTTTATTTCAATGCATTTGTTGCTGTACCATTTTTCTTTTGAAACCGGAAATTCCCTTTAATTTATTTATTGATTTTGTTGTATTTTTCAGTGTTTTTATGTTCTAGCCTGTTTTCGATTAGTCTTAATATTTCATCAGTCTTCCATTGTTGTTTGAATTTATTAATAGCTTCATACTTTTTGTATATTATCATCTCTATATCATCATAAAATTTCTCTATATCATCTTCACTACTGCTCGCCGTGGGCGCCTAAACTTGGACTAGATAAATATCTACTGGCTTTGTGTTTAATTGCGTCGTGATGACTCTGATAGAAATGTAACTTACAGATTTAATACAACTACAGACTTCTTTATGTACAATAAATGCCACGCCATTCCAGTGGTTACTGCCTTCTTCTCCGAAGTAGATTACGTTGTGGTCATCTATGCTACATTTTCCAGTCTCCGGTATTTCAGTCCACCATTTCGTATATGGTGTTTAGTTTCTTACCGAGCCTATAGATAATTCTCCCATTTTATGTGCCAATTCTCATACCCGAATTTATTCTTATTTGTTTTTCCTATTGTCACAGGGATTTCGCTAAATAACGGTTTAAAAAGCCTTGCGTGCTTGTCTTCTTATGCCGATTCTTGTTGTCCAAGGACTAGGATCAGTATACCTTTTCTTATCGTATGTCAGTGTCATTATGAATATACTTGGGAATAATAATCGGGTGATTTTTCGTTGCCTTTCCTCTCGCAATACCACAACCATTAAGACTGCTCCATTCATGCTTGTGGTATTCTAGTTTTAAGCCGACCTAGGATCATTTCCTCTGTACCTTACTGGTACTTTGCTTACAAGCTCGTCCTGATGATCGCATGATCTCAGCTGCCCTTTATCTGGAGAGGATAAGAAAAAGGTAACTAAATTTTGTAAATATAAAGGGATGACACATGTTTTCTCTTAGTGAGGAGTTGAGAGTAAAGCATGCCTCGCTTGGGCAGGGTCGCTTCCCTAAAGTAGACCTATGCACAGTAGATTCAATAGAACAGTTTGAGGAATTATGTGGTTGGTCTAAAAACATAAAAATTCTATAGTTTTTATATTTTTGTTTTGAGTCAGAGCAGTGGATATACCGCTCTGAGGAGACCTAAAGAGGTCGAAATACGTATAAGCGGTTCGCCGCTGCCCTGTATTGAAACAAAAATCTAATACCGTCATTATGTTCTATAGTTTTTATTGTCATAATAAATTAACAACGATTCTGGAAGCATTAGGTCTACTAAGGGTGAAATATATACTTGTCTACGGAAACTTAGTACGTGCTGATATTGGGGAGAAAATGTGTCAATTCTAAAAAACAATATGGGAGACATAAGTTTAACACATAGTATCTGTAGTTCTGTTTTTAATATATTATATGGAACTGTTGGGCATACATTGGATATTATTAGTCATTCACTAGGAGTCAATAATCTTTTGCCTTTTATTTATTAATTGCTTACTCTGATTTTTACTTGATCAATATTAATAAATTTGTCAACTAATTCTTCTAGAGATAAATAAATACAAATCTTGTTGTTAGCCATACGCTAGAACAACATTATATCTTTTAAAGATATAACTGATCTAAGTGATACAAGGCAATCTTCTTATTTTACATTTTCTAACGAACTGCATACAATAGCTTGCTTGTTGGATGAAAAATTAAGAGTACTGTTAACTAATAAGTAGGTTTTTTAGGCATTGGTCGTGAAATACTTGTCATTTTTGAGCTAATTTAAGATTAATATTAATCATTTAAATAAACTTTAAAACTAGCTATTAGATTTGAATGCGGTCCTGTATCAAAACTCTAACAAAGCAATTAAACCGGAGTAAAAAAAAACAGAAAAGATGAGAAAATCTTGTTTGCATTTAAAATATTCAATGGTTCTTCTTTTGCTCCAAAATGGATATTTTCGTTTATTACTGATAATTGATGTAACTCCTACACAGGAACTTCACCAACTCACGTTTTTATTTTTCAACTGGAGTATTTAACTAAAAATGTACTTAAATGAAGAGCCGATATTTTCCTACTATTAATTATACAGTGTAATATGGATCTTACTAGTATTATTCTAAAGTTATTTTCTTGTGGCCTCTTAAAGCAATTACTATTTTAATTGGGAATAAGCCGCAATTTAAGTTTAAAATAAGTTTATTGACGTTACAATTTGCACTTCGATAATCGTTCTTAAAATAAAAAACATTAATGAATTACACAAATTTTGTTTTTTGTCACTTGGTGAAAACACTCCAATAATTCAATTTTATCTGACTTATTTATATAGAAAATTCAGACAAATGTTATACATTTTAAAGTAGACGATTTTAAAATGATATTGCCAATATTGCTGAGTCGCGTTCCTGAGACGACTTTATTGTAAGTCCATTCAATTACATAAAATCAATTTTAACTTGAGAATATCTGTCATTAAAATCCAAGCATTTGATCCGTCTTTAATAAGACAACCACATGCCATGATGACAGTAAAATTCTTCTGTTATTGATTCCATAGTAAATCATGAGGAAACACCAGGAAAAAACCTCATTATACTATCCGGACTTGGTAAGTATTTGGACATATTTTTAGTTTAATTTCAATAAACACCAAACTCTGATTTTTATATGTATGTTATTAAAAAACATAAATGATGTATCCTCGGTATGTTACTGACTTACTAATAGTGGTATTTTATTTTTATTAACTTGCTCTTTTAATGCGGGTAACCAGATCTTACTGCATTCTGCCGACAAAAATTTGCTACACAATTGGTCTCATTTAGCATAATTAGAGCAACTTCTTTGATTTTCCCTTGTTTACCGTCTGTTCCTTCTGGGACTACACTTAAATTGTTACCTTAAACCCTAGATTTATTTTCTCATGCAGGTTTAAATATTTAAGATCTATCAAATTCACTATTTTTAATTTAAGACTGATCACTTATTCTACCATTTAATGGCCTTGATGTTTTACCTAAATAAAACTGATCGCATTCACAAGGTAATTTATAAATAAAATTTTTTGTTTTTTTCTTGTTCATTCTCGGGTTTAGTTTTAGATAAAGTAGATCTCAATGTGTTTTTTATTTTAAATGTTTTTGAAATGTTGAATTTATTTCCTATCTTTTTATGTTTTTCTGATAATCCTTTTATGTATGGTATTGATATTTTCCTATAATATATTTGTTTTAACGGTATTGCATTATTATATTCCTTTTCCGTGGTAAATGTTATTGTCTAAATTGAACATTGGGTTTAATGGAATGATTTAAGTATAGTTCTAAAAAAACAGATGGTAAAAAGAAAAGAAGCGGTTTTAATTATGGTAAATGAGACGGATTGTGTCGCAAATTAATTCCTCGGCAAAATGCAGTAGGATATCTGGTTACCCATATTAAAAGAGGTAGTTAATAAAAAGAAAATACCACTATTAGTAAATCAGTAATATATCGAGGATACATTATTTATATTTTTACATAACATAAACATAAAATCAGAGTTTGGTGTTTATTTTGGTATTTATAAGACCAAATACTTACTAATTCTGGATAGTATTATGATGTTTTTGTCCTATGATTTACTATGAAATCACTAACAGATGAATTTTACTGTTATCATGGCATGTTGTTGTCTTTTAAAGACGAATCACATGCTATAATTTTTCTGATGGGTATTCTCAAATTTAAGTTGATTTCATGTAATCGAATGAACTATCTTACAATAAAGTCGCCTTAGGAACGCAACTCAGCAATATTGGCAATATCATTTTAAAGTCGTCTACTTTAAAATATTTAATATATGTCTGAATTGCCATTATGAATGACTCAGATAAGATTAAATTATTAGAAGAATTTTTCACCAAGTAACAAAAAGTAAAATTTGCTTACTTTATTAATGTTTGTCTTTTTAGAACTATAACCTTGATAGGAAAAGACTTTATCCTCAAAAAGTCGGTTTCTTATTTTCTCATTTGGAAGTTCATTGTAGCAGGACACTCAACTAGAAAACCGACTTACAAAACACCCTAGACTGGGTAAGAAAGACATTAAGACTCCTGGCAGTCCGATAAAATGGCAAGACGTTAACTAAAATACTATTGCACACCTATAAAACCTTCATAAGACCGATACTCGAATACAAGGCATGCGTCTACACATCATTTAACGCCCGTCAAATTAACACCATCATGACCACTGAAAGGAAAATTCTTAGATTTTGCACGATACTATCCATCAGCACACATACAGGTAGCCAATCTAACACCGATTAAGGACAGAATCCTATCCCCCAGTAGGAGGTATGTACTTCGCACTATTGCAGGCTCGAACAACTAAGCCAAAATTATTACTAAAGACGCCATGCAATCGCCGAGGGCAAATACTAACCAGGGTTCCTAAAAGAAAGTTTCCACCCCCATCGCTCCGCCGCAAGAAAAGGAGTATCCCTTCCTTGAAGAAGCAATAGTCTAAACAAGGTTAAAACCATGATATGAGAACGATTTCCGAAGTGGAAATTATAACAATAATAAACTTATTTTGGTCCGGCCCCGATATCTAGCAGATCATACAGCTTTATATCGGTTCTGACAAATTACTAGTAGTTAAAATTAAAAATATATTTTAATTTTTATACTGTTTGCAACTTAAAGTTAAATGTGACAGTGTACTGAAAATCGTAGAATTCTGTGAGTATAAAACTGCATCAATAATAACCTTAAAATCAGAAGTTTAAAAGGCAAAATATTTTATCGATTTCAATTTAACTTGTCGATTATCGACAACAACTTTTTGCTGGTTCTTGCTTCTAACAAGTAATTAGGCTGCAGTACAATTTTATTAAGTAGCGGTCCGGCTGCAGATCCTCTGTGCCAATGTATGTAAATTCTGAGGGGGAAGATGGATGAACCGGAATCAGCTACTACCTTACGAAATATACTCACTACCTCACGAAATATACTCACTACCTCACAAAATATACTCACTACGTCACATATATCTTAGTCCAATGTATTAAACAGTTTCAAACATCCTTTAAAAGACCAAAACATTATACTTTTATCTATACAAGGAATAAAAGTTTTCGAATATGTAAAAGCTGTTAGATCAATAGTACAGCCCAAAAATGTTGTTTGGGCATCCAAAATAGCAACCAACCGCATCTGCATCTACATTTCCTCTAAATATGTAGTTGATCAATTTCTTAGCTCCCACAAATATATAAATATTGATGGTAACCAGATTGAAGTAAGAAGACTTATAACGCCTGCCCAGAGACTAATCATATCTAATGTATGTCCTACTATACCTAATAGCATAATTGAAGAGCACTTAAAAACTATGGATATAAAATCCGCCTTCAACATGACGTTTCTACGAGTAGGCATGCAAGACCCAGAATACAGCCACGTGCTCAGCTTTAGGAGGCAAATGTTCATAAGTCCTTTAGAAAGTACATCAATTTCTGACTCATTTCTAATCTCATTTGGCAATACATCATATTCACTATATATTTTCATAGATGGTTTAAACTGCTCCAGATGCAAGATTGTCGGACATCACGATCATGACTGTCCTTCTTTATCATCATAAATAATAAACATAACTCTACCAATGAAGATTATAATCGGCTACAAGAACAACCACGAAACCAATACCAAGAAGATACCGAAACATTAATGGAACCAGAACCCAATACCATACAAAACCATGAATTAACATCAGCTACAAAGGAACAAACCACTTTCTCACAAACAAACAATGAATTACAAATTTTGAATCAACCAAAAATATTCCAAGATTATTCCTTAGTAATTAAAAGCGATAGAAAAACCACTGAAGTTACTCATGCTTCTAAAAGACAAATCTCCATTTGTTATCATCACCGATTCAATGAGCGCATTACTTGGAATAAAACAGCTATATACTCACGCCATACTTCTCAAGATCAAAGAAGAGTTATCTTATCTACAGACTCAACAAAAAGATATTTCCTTAATCTGGGTACCTTCCCATATGGAAATAAGTTATAATGAGGAAGTGGACTCTCTGGCAAGCAATGAAATAACCGACCAAAGTATTGCTATCATAAATCAAATGCCTTGGACTGATCACAAAGTAAATATCAAAGCCCACGTGTACAGAGCGTGGCAAACTACTTGGGATCACACTGCCAACAAACTCAAGGAATGTCTAAGTCAAGTAGGAACCAAACTCATCTTACCGAGTAATAGAAAAGACCAAGTCATCATCAACCGACTCCGAATAGGACATACTTTCCTTACCCACACTCATATCTTCAACCAGGAGGCTGCTCCGATGTGTACCAAGTTCAACACTCAGTTGTCAGTGAAACATATAATTGTCGAGTGTCCAGTGTACCAGAACGAAAGAATCGCGTGTGCCCTTAGTGACAATTTAAAAAGTGTCTAACTCAAACTTACAGTCTTTATTAAGTTGACTAATGACTAAACTATATACCAGATTGAAAAAAAATATATATATATTTTTCTTTTATCTAACAATATGTATCTTACTGTTTGTGTATGTCTCCCCGCTAATAACCCTTAGTGGTTGATGCGGGTATATTTGTTTAAATAAAAAAAACTTATTTTAACCTTTAATTGTGGCTTATTCCCAATTAAGAGAGTAATTGAATCTTACTAGTATGAGACTATTCGATTACTAATTAAATTTTTATATTATCCAATACAGAAATAAAAATAAATATATTTTCATATTGACCTTGCCTTTGTTGATATTACTGGTGCAGACAAACTTAGTAATTTATTATATTATATTTCAGGCGCAACACATATTTGTTACCATTTAATATAGTTATTTGTTCTTTTTATTTGCTAAGCCAATATACTATCAAGTAGGTGGCAAGACACTTACTTTATACATGATACAATAACTCATTGCGATCACGTCGCCGTAATGACACAATTCGATATCCTACACGTACAGCTTTTCTTCTTCTATGACCTTTGATGTTTCCTTTTATTCTAATGGTGTAACTCTATAAATTTAATCGCCTGGATCTTTGTATTTCTCCAATGAAATTCGAAACGTTGAACGCCTTGTCGCAACTGAATGAAATTTTATATTTTTGAGAGGAAAGGCTAGAGCACAGTATTTCCTTACAAACATGGTTTAACGGCACTGAAACAAAATTCTGCAAATTGCAGTAAAATAAAAAAGCGTCAGCAAAAACTGTTAGATTTTGGTTAAAGCTTTGAATTATAGAATAAAAGGGAAACAACATTTAAGAAATTAATAAAGAATGTGAATATCTAATAATCTAAAAATTTACAAATTCTTAATTATTTCTATTATATTAATTCTATTATTATACAGTGAGAACGTTTAGGTTGAAATAAATTTAATATTTTTATTTACAAATTTTTTGACAGATTGGTTTTACAGGTCAAATTTTATTTCTAACTGCGCCTGTTATCCTGTAATTAAATGTATTCTTGACATCACCACTGTGTGCACGTCATCAATATTTTTTAGGAATAATGACATTTATTTTTTTTTCCTTTTTAAATTCCAAAATAATAAAACAATACAAACACGTACAACGCTTATACTACAATGTCACAATGTACCTACAATTATAGACAAATGTTATGTCAAAAAGGTTTTATTCTATAATACTAAAATTGTATTTAAAGATGACAGTAAATTTTAAATTTTAAATATTTAATAAAATAAATCCAAAAATTACATTTATTTTTTAAAAAGCATACCGTTAATGTGGTTGCAATCACCAAGGCTGTTTCATATTTCTTCTAAAAATTAAAGTTTCTGTCTCGTTAACTGAGTCTAACCTCATCATGAATCATTTCTTTTGAATTTTAAATAGTATTAGGTCTAACAAAATAAATTTTGATTTAAAATTAATTAATAATTAAAAATCGAGAGAGGTTAGATCAAGAGATCTTGCTGGCTACTATAAATCTTCTTCTGAGTCAAGAGTCTCTTTCGAACCTTGTGTTTGTGTTTATGTAAAATAATAAAGTAATTATTCAGTAACACTCTAGGAATCCTTAACGTGTTTTATGTTTCTTAGTGTGTAGATTAGATTTTTTAAGGGCACAACGCTGAAAACCCGTCAGATAATTTGTTCTGAATAATTTAATTGTTCAAATAGATATATCTCCTAAACTATACGAGATATTTAATTTTTTCCAAAATTAAAATTTTCGAGGCGATTTTTAGAACCAGAGTTATAAAAAATGTCGTAACAAACAATTGCAAAATAAGCATTGGATAGGGCTTTTCCAAGTATAACTGGACTAAAATCCATTCATTTTGAAAATGATTGTTTCAGCTTAAAAAAAAATTTGCGGGATTAATTTATTTTTATTAATAAAAAAAGTTATATCAATTAAATATTAAAAATTTCATTAAAAAGATGCAATTTAATTTGTTTATAAGAGATTTAAAACAAATTAAGCTACAAACTTTAAAAGTTTTGCTAATAAAATTTATATAACAACTCCAAATAGACATTTTAAGCTTTGGTAAATGTTTCTATGTTAATTTTTGATCAAGTTATAAAACTTTTAATATAGCGCTATAAGGCGTGCAGTCGTCTCGCAGCTAATATGGGCGCGCATAAACCGCGCGCGAAATTTTTCTTCTTCTTCTTCTTCCTTCTTGTATGTAGGCTTTAAAGCCTATTTATTCTTTAATATTAGCATTCTAAATTTAAATTATCGCATTTTTTTTTTCTTGGCTTGCCAATACTTCTTCGTCCATTTGGAGACTTACCTCGTGCTATTCGTACTATCCTATCCGCTGCCATTCTACTAATGTGTTCGTTTCACTCCTGTTTTCATTTTGTCACCCATCCATCTTCTATATTTCATTGCATGATTGCTCTTCTTATGTTCTTATTCTTATATTAGTGTAGTAGTCGTCTCGTTTTAGATGTGTCAGGTCTTGTCTGCGCCGTGTATGTTAATATAGGTCTATTTTTGTTTTTGTATCTGGTCTTAGGTATTTGTTCTTCCAGATTGTGTCATTAAAAGATCCCGCTGCTTTACTTGCTTTTAAGCTTTGTTGTCGTACTTCTTTTTTATCATATCCGTAACTAGTTATATCTATTCCCAGATATTTAAACCTTGCTTCCTGCTTTATTATTTCCCCGCCAATTTCGATTTTACATCGTAGTGGGTATTTAGATATTGTCATATTGGATTTTTTTGCTGATATTATCATATTGTATTTTTTGGCTGTTGTATTGAAAATGTGTGTTAATCTTTGGAGCTCGTTTTTTGTCTCGGCATTTAATGCATTTAATGCGGCGTCGTCTGTATAATATAATATTTGGATTTCTTTGTTCTCCATTTTGTAACCATGACCTTTACGTACGGCTTGTATTATTTCGTCCATTATTATATTAAAGAAAAGTGGGTGCACTGTGTTAGTTTTCCATTTATCTTTGCCTCTATTCTACTCGATTAAGGTAGTAGATGTTTTCGATGGATTGTATAATATTGATTGGTATGTTTCTTTTATACAGTAGGTGTAAGAAGTCTTCGACTTGGATGTGATCGAAAGCTTTTGTCAGGACTATAAAACATAGATATGCTGGTTTATTGTACTCGATGGCTTTTTCTGTGATTTGTCTTAGTACAAATACGGCGTCTACGCAGGATCTTCTGGATCTGAATCCTTGTTGTTCATCTGATAAAGTTGTTAGTTTATTGGTTTTGTTGGTAAGGACTTTTGCGCTAAGCTTAAGTGCGATATTCAGTAGATGTATACCTCTATAATTATTAGGGGTCTTCTTTATTTCCTTTCTTGAACATTGGTATCATTATGCTGTTTCTCCATGCGCCTGGTATCTTGCAGCGCTATATTAGTTTTTGTAAATGTTTTATCATCTTTAGGGTTATACTTTCTTCTTCGTGTTTTAGAAGCTCGTTATTAGCCTTAATTCTGCTATTTCTTGCCGTTGGTTTCTTATGAATCTCCATATTTGTTTTTGTGTAGGTACTGTAGAAGTCGCTTTCCATCCTTTTTGTAAACTGCTCAGAGTGTTTATTTTTTGTTATTGTTACCAAATGCTCTGTTTTACTTCGTATTCTTCTATAGGTGTGTCGGAATTCTGGTGTATTTGATGTTTTGTACTTCGTGTAGTCCTCGCGTTTCTCTTTACATTTCTCTTTTATTTCTTGTCTGAACCATGGTGTATTGTTGTTATTTCTTTTGTTCAGTATGACTTTACGTTTCCCTAGAGCTTTTGTTGCTGCTTCTTTAATGTAGTTTTTAATTTTTTCCCAGCTTGCGTTTATATCTTCGATGTCGTTTATTTGTTTCAGCTGTATCTTCTGTGCTAGCCTCCTTTGGTACATTTCTCTTATAGGGTCGTTCCACAGTGATTCTACATTGAATTTTTCCTCGGTGATTTCCTGTAGAAATTGCTTTGGTATTATTTTCATTCCTATTTTTGCTAGTACTAGTTTGTGTTTACTCCCTGCGTCTGCTGAGTTGAAAGTTCGGATATCTAGAATCTGCTTTGGGTGGATTTTTTTCTATTAGTGACCATAAAATCATATATTTGTGACCCCTGTAGTTTTTAAATGTATATTTATACTGGAGCTTATGGTCGAAAAATGTATTGTATGTATTTATTGATTCTCAGTTCGTTAAAAGCACAAGCGCCTAAACTATTTATTATAAATTTTTCTGATCTCTTTTGATGTTCCATTAACTAACTGCCAATGCTTACAGCTCAATTTTATATAAAACACTTCTAAACAAATTAATTCACTAGTTTTAATGAACATTTTAAATATAAACTGCTATAAAATATTTATTTTTAATAACAAAGTATTATACATCTCTGAATTTATATGGATTTTACGTATTTATTGGTTTTTATTTGCTGTTAGCTAACCGTGCGCCTCAGAGCGCGTTATTAAAAATTTCATTCTTGGCCAAAAATTAATATAGAAACACTTACCAAAGCTTAAAACATTCGATTTTAGTTATTGTATAACCTCCATTAACCAGATTTTCAAAGGTTATAGCTTAATTTTGTTTAAATCTCTTATAAACAAATTAATTTCGCAACTTTTTAGTGAAATTTTGAATGTTTAAATTGTTATAACTTTTTATTAATAAAGATAATGTAATCTTGGCGAGTTTTTATAAAGCTGAAACAATTATCATAAAAATGAAGGGTTTTATAAAATAATCGCAAGTATGAAAGCTAAGTTATACTTGGAAAAACCTTATCGAATGCATATTTTGCAATTGTTTTTCACGAAATTTGTTATAACTCCGGATTTAATAATCTGAACAGAGCTTACCAAACGCTATTTTGTTCATTTTTTTAAAAGTGACCATTTTCATTTTGATAAATATAAATATATCTAATAGCTTAGGAGGTACAATCATTTAAATAATTAAATTGTTAATAACACATTATCTGACAGGTTTTTAGCCTGGCACCCTCGAAAAATCGAAACTGCTCACCAAAAAACATAAAAAACGTCAAGGTTCGACAAGACATAACAAAGCATACCGTCGGCTTAAGCGGCAAAGTGCGTAACTCCACTTTTTTAACAAAATTACATTTTTGTGCCATCTAGTAGAAAATATTATAACGCATACACTAGAAAAGTCCATAAATCCAAGATTAAATTGTTTGCCTTGCAATATCTTAAGTAGAAAACGGCGTATCTCCTTTCCCGTCAAATTGAGTCAGCAAACTTCGTAAATCCATCAGTTTGTTACGAAGTGTCAATGTGTGCACGTGTATAGTAAATTATTTAATAATTAGAACCGAGTTGGAACTCTAAAGCCCATTTATATAAAGTTTATAGAAACGACTACTGCAAAACACACAATCATACACCTGTATCAATTGCCACATTCCATAAGAAATTCGATAAGCAACGGCTGTCACTTTATTAACCAAAAAAGGATCTATGCGATAAATGTGTCGCTTATCAAACAGGCAATTCAACAAAAGATGAATACAATAAACATATAATACTAAAAAATGAAACAAGAAATGAAAAGAGTGCAGATAAGGAGTCTCAACATCAAGTTTTAACAATGGATCTTCAATCAGTTTTGCTCTCTCCACAATCCAATGTTTCTGCGCTTTATTACAAGACTAAACTTATCGTCCATAATTTCACACTATTTGACATTAACCGCAAACAAGGCTATTGTTACCTTTGGTATGAGAATAAGGGCGGATTGACAAGAAACGAATTTACAAGTATAATAATTCGTTTTTTGGAGGGACATGTGAAAGAACATCAATTAGAAAATCAAAGTAACATTAACATTATACTATGGAGTGACGGCTGCGGTTATCAAAACCGAAACATTACTTTGTCAAATGGTCTATTTAATTTTGCACTGGAAAAGAGTGTAACTTTGATACAGAAATATTTACATAAGGGCCATAATCAAATGGAAGTGGACAGCGTTCATTCCTTTATCGAAAGAAAGATTCGAAACAAGAAAATAAATATTCCCGCATATTACGTATTTATCTGCAAAGCAGCATGTCAAAAAGCTACTTATAGAGTTGAATACCTTATGCACGACTTTTTCAAAAAATATGATGAATTGAAATATTTTAAATCCATTAGACCAGGAAAAATCTCTGGACAATTGGTAATGGACCTAAAAGCATTGAAATATTCCAACGATGGAGTGTTTTCTAAACTTCGACATTCAGAGAAAGATTGGCAAACTCTTCCAATAAGACTGAACATAAGCAGCATTCAAGCAACTAATACAGATAATATACCGGCATTACACAAACAAAGACTAAAAATTAAAGCAGAAAAATATGCAACTTCCAACAACTTAAGACGAGCATGGAAAGCGATTATTACGATTTCTATAATAATTTACCTCATCATTAGTTAATTCTTTTTATTTTTTAAGTTTTCTTAATGTTCTACTTTTTCATCCTTTTTAGTTTTTAAGTTTATAAATCTTATACTTTCATGAATAAACATGTTTTTATGTAGATTTTTTATTGCATAATGTATTGCATAATTAATTTTAAATGGTAAGAAAAATGAATATCTCCAATTTTTAAGCTAAAATACAAAAAAGCAAACTGCGTATCCCCACTTTTTTTTTTAATTCTTGCGATTTAAGTTAAAATATTAGAAAAGTATCCAATACTTTCCACCTTTATGATATTTTCTAATCAACAAAAACAATAACTATGGTCATCGTAAATACATTTAAAGGTAAAGTCGCTTTTAAATCGTTTTTTGTGTCTCCTGTAAAACATGTATGAAAGGCCACAAGGAAACAAAGTTCCTGTATTTGGCTGTATACCATATATTAAAAAATTTTGAATAAAATCCTTTATAAAAAGGTATATAAAAAACCCAGTTGGGCTATGTTGCATTGACAAAACGTTTTCGGAATAAATATTCCATCATTAGTGTCTAGTTAATACATGGATGTAACCACTAAATATGTGGGTAAAAACCCTTTAAAAATTATTAAATAAGATTTGATTTACATTATGTCTAATTTACAGTTAAGATGTTAAAGTTACCGTTGGATTGGTAACATGGGGACATATGACTCTACATTAGTTGCGAGTCCTGAGACGGTATGATACCGTCTCGATACCGTTTCAGGACTCGCAACTAATGTAGAGTCATATGTCGCCATGTTACCAATCCAACGGTAACTTTAACATCTTAACTGTAAATTAGACATAATGTAAATCAAATCTTATTTAATAATTTTTAAAGGGTTTTTACCCACATATTTAGTGGCTACATCCATGTATTAACTAGACACTGATGATGGAATATTTATTCCGAAAACGTTTTGTCAATGCAACATAGCCCAACTGGGTTTTTTATATACCTTTTTGTAAAGGATTTTATTCAAAATTTTTTATGTATGAAAGGAGTTACGCACTATGCCGATTAAGCCGACGATACTCAAACCTCCCTTAGCTTCCAGAGTATAATAAACTGCTACTACAAATTTAGGTATTAATACGGAAACCAGGAGAAAATATATGTATTAAATTTAATTTTTATTATATAGAATTTAGTTCCTTTTTTGAAAACAAACATATACTGAAAGAGCACCAATAATATATTACCATTATTAACCCCATAATCATCTAACCAAACTTTGCAATAACCAGCATCGTAAAGTTCTGAGTTACAACATTCGATGGATTGAAACAATAAAGAGTGAGATGAAACAACCGATGATACGCAATCGCCAACTTGAAGCCCCACTTTAAAAGAAAAAACAAGGTCCAGAAAATCCAATAAGAAACTTACGTCAAAAAAACATTATCTGATTTTGTTCAGGAAACAAATTTTTAGTGCCGATTTTAAGCACTTAAAAAAGAGACTTTGGGAACCAAACAACCAAGCAATAAAAGTAATGAAAGAGGCAGCAAACCCCAAAGAATATTTGTTTACAATATAATAAATATTAACGGGTTTGCAACCGTAACAAAGTCTGTTGTTAAAGATGCCTGTTGTTGTAAAATAATTGAAAATAATCAAATTAAAGTTTTACAATACCAAAGATGCCACTATTTAAACAGAATAAAAATATTAACAGAAAAAAAAAATTTGAATTCCACACAGTTATCTCTCCAAGCAAAATTGCAGTTATAAAGCCGTCCTGAAAAATTTACATATCGTTAACATTGTTAATTAGTAAAATTAGGAACATTTCAAACATCAAACGTAGAATTACAAAAATATATGAATGTTCTACATTGACTTAGAACTTAATATACAATAAAAGCCAAATAAAGTTGCGTACACGTCACCAAGGTCGTAATTCTATTGTATGTGTGGCTACATTTCTATAGAAAAGTGTATGTTACTTTAGTTTGCTAATCAATCACTTCTAAAAAGAACCCGATCAAAAAAAAACTTTTGTAACAAAATAATGTATATATAATATAGCTTTTTTGGATGTAGACGTTTTTCATTGTAAAATTTTGTGTTGAAATGTTTATGAAGAAACCACCAATTAATGACGGAGTATTAGTCACTACCAGAAATATTGTCATGTTGCCGCGTCGTTTGTTGAGTTTTCAATTAGTGTTCTGTGACTTTTGTACTCAGGGTATCATCGATTTTTGAGGTTATCTTGTGAAAAACATTTATTTATTTGTTAAAATGCCCAAACAGCTGAATAGTCGATGTAAAAAACTTGTGGCTTTATTAGTTAACTATTTTGAAGAAGAAAGAAATAATAATGGCAATTTGTTACCCCTAACCGCTGTGCAAGAGGTAATTTGCGAATAAAATATCATTACTTCACTTTACAAAAATCTATATTATTTTAGCGTGTAGCTGCTGCTTTAAAACTCAGTGTAAGAACAGTAAGCAGCATATGTCAAATGCAGAAAAAAGGTGAACAGTTCGAGTCACCAAAGAAAAAGCGTTGCACTCATAAACGAGTAACAAATACAACAACTTTACATACAAGCTGTATTCGTGATACCATTTACAATATGTACCAGGGAAGTAAGTATGATGATAGCAAATATACATTTCATATAATTTTATTTCTGTATGCTTTTAGAACAGCACGTAACGGTTCAATCATTGTGGTCCCAACTGACAGATAAATAATTATTTAATGGTAGTACCACTTCTTTAAAAAGATTGCTCAAAGAACTTGGGTTTGAGTGGATGTAGGATAATCCACGACGAGGACTTATGGAATTACCTAACGTTGTTTTTAAAAGAGTACAATTCTTGAGAACTTATAAAGAAGCGAAGGATGAAGATATATACCAATTCGTGTTTCTCGATGAAACTTGGATATTTCAAAATGGGATCATTGGACATTCTTGGCAAAATGAAAATATAAAGAGTGATAAAACCACTAAAACGGATGGCAAAGGGTTTGTTGTATTAACATAAGTTGTTATATGAACATTTAAATATTATCATTGCAAAAATATTATACTCCATGCGGGAAATGAAACTGGATTTATAGAGGGTGCTGAAGCAATATTTTGTTCAAAAACTCAACTTAGTGATGAACATGGGGAAATGAACCAGGCAAATTTCTTGAAATGGTTTGAATATCAGTTGCTGCAAAACTTAGAGAAGTAGAGTACAATTAGAGAAGTAAAACTTCTCTAATTGTACTTGATAATGCACCTTATCACAGTTTGTTATTGCAAAAAATTCGAATACAGGATGGTCAAAAAGTGTTATTGAGGAGTGGTTGACAGAAAAAAAACATTCCCTATTCCCGTATAATGTTCAAAACAGAACTGTTGCCCATCGTTTCTCAGTAAATATATAGATATAATCTTACATATAAATTTCATTTATTTTAAATATTTTTTTAGAAATAAACCACAAACCAAGTATATAGTGGACGATATGGCAGAACGCTATGGACACAAAGTTTTACGTCTTCCTCCTTACCATTGTATCTTTAACCCTATTAAATTCATTTGGGGCATAGCAAAAAATTATTACAATAGGCACATTGGTAGAGATTTACATGATTACTCCTGATATGTGGAAAAACTCTATCAATAAGAGAAATATTTAAATGGTATGAGACAGAAAGAACATTTGATCGTCAAGAAATTAGTGTAATAGTAATAAACGTTAATAGTGGAGAGAGTGACACTAATGTGGAATCAGATTCAGAAAATGTTTAGTTCGTTGATGTTGTTTTTTTTAATGTCACGTTTCGTCTTTGAAAATACGTTCATTATTAAAAAATATTTTATTTTATTGCTTGTTGTTTTATTTTTATTATATTTATTGTTTGGTAACTCAGTAATAACCTTACCACTTTTATTGTGGAATTCCTTACTTTGTAAAATCTATTCATGAATGTAATTAACAAAAAACAAATGAAAAAAAAACACTTACTTTCAAATTCCATTTAATATATTGTGAAATTTGCTACCTTCACTTTTTTATTTACTTCAGTTCTTTTCTGTTAATTTTCATACTTCAAAAACCATCTGACAACGCTGCAAATGTTCACAATGTTCACAATATTTATGACATCAAAGTATTGGAAAACATGATAGTCCAGTTTGAAACTTCACACTTCAAAGGTAACCTACTACATTGTATAAGATGCCAATTTTATGGTCACATAAAATCCTTTTGTAACAGAATTTCTCGATGTGTCATATGTGGCAAGGGTCATCTTTCTGAAGATTTAATGGAATATAGGCAAATCTTAGCAACTTGCGCACTATGTAAAGGAAGTTATTCCACAAATTACCAGGATTGTAACGTCCACAAGGAGCTTAAAAAACGCCAATTTCCTGTCATAAGAGAAAAAAAAAACCGCTTGCCAATAGTCACAACTAACTACGATAACCAAATTTAACATACACACAGGTAACCGGAAAAGTCTCAATATCTCAACAACTGACAGCACAAAACATGCAGATTTATACTAAGCCGATTCAGCCAAATAATCGTTCTGATATGTAGACAACTAATAATAAAACTAGAAAACATTATTACTGGATTAGCAGATAGATTAGACGATTTCGATTAAGGCCATTGAAGCTGCCATCACATCACATTCTGGGCTTTCGGTATCATCGATATAATATTTCAGTAAATTTTCATTACGTAAAAGTGTACATCATGGCCATTTGAAATATTTTTTTGGTTTGATAGTAGGTAGTGGAAAGAACATGTACATTTATATTTTTTTTGTAGTATAAAGTAGATTATATAAGTACTGCTTAAATGCACACGCTACAATGCCTAATGCATTCGTAATAAAGCCCAATGCATATTAATATGTATTTTATCCGGAGATATAAAAACAGATAAACCTCAGCTGTGAAACATAATAGTCTCGTATATACACATACATGAAAAACATATATTTTACACAAAAACTTGTATATTATTAATCTGTTCACGTATACGTGCAACGTAGCTGGTAAATCTGTACGTGTGATAGGAAAGCAGCATACGAGGGATATGCTAAATATGAGTTTCCCGTTTAACACAGTTTTGTGCTTTAAACAAAAGCTTAATAGAGTTATTTGATAAACTGGAAGTTTCTCTAATAGCTTTAAATTTTATTATTAACAAATTAATTATCATAATAAATTAATTAACAAATACCATAATTAGCACAAACTAAGATATGTAGTTTTTTGTAATCATTTTTCTGAGAATAAGTTAGAAATTATAAAATAGCGTTTATTTCTAAAACTCTAAATGTAATTATTTATATTTATTAGTTATAATAATATAAAGCTATCACATACAAAAAAATCGTAATTGAGATATGGCATGGAATCACATATTTTTACGGATTTAGGTTTGGAGTATTATATTTAGTTTGACTAAAAATTAGCTGTTAAAATAATTATCAGCTAAGCAGATTTAATTATCAATTATAAAATATTATACAACAAAAAACAGACAAACATTTGAAGATTGAGATTCAAAACAATATTTCACTAAGCCAAATTTACTTCATTTTTGTCTTTTTCATGTCCTACCAATATAAAATCACCAACTTACATACTCCGAAAATTAAAAGTTGCTTGGATAAAGTATTTTCCACCTAAACCCTATTCATTCTACAAATTTCCAATCGTCAACATAACCACGTGTAAGCCAAACAGGGTCGTACTGATTCAGTCAAAAATACTAGTCATCTAGTCAATAATTGACAACACATTAATCTTCACCCCAACATCACTATGCTTTCATTTGACGTTAGCAATCTATTCACCTCTGTCCTCAAACTAGAAACAATTAATCTGGTTCACTCTCTTCTAAGAGCCAACTCCATTACCTCATCTACCAGTAACTACATTATCCAACTATTACAACTTTGTTTAGATCAAGATTTCTTTGTTTTTAACAACAAATATTATAGACAACCTGATGGTTTAGCCATGCGCAGCTGTCTCTCCCCTCTATTAGCTGATGTATTTATGGATCATTTAGAATCCACACAGATCATGAAAAACCCTAAAATACTACACTGGTTTCGCTATGTTGATGACTGTTTAGTCTTCATTTCAGGTAATTCCAATTCAGCTGAACTTTTACTTTCCAAAATCAACCAAATTCACCCCAATATCAAGTTCACCATGGAACTAGAATCTTCCATGTCAATTAATTTTCTGGATCTCACCATTACCAGATTAAATGACCACTTCGACTTCAGTATCTTTGGGAAACCCACACAGACTGACCACGTATTTCCATTGTGATCTAACCATCCCATGTCACATAAATACGCAGCTTTTCATAGTTACATCCATCACCTAGAAAGCATTCCACTGTCAGATTTATACTACAAAAAAGAACTAAATATACTCAGACAAATAGCAGTCAACAACGAATATGATCACAACATCATCAACAAACTCATCCACAAAAAACGCCTTAAGACCCTGCAGGACACTGCGTTCCCCAGAGACCTTACCACCAAGCCCAATTATGTTTGACTCCCATTCTATCATGAAAGTCTTTCTGGAGATATTCGAAATCTCATCCAACGTTCGGTTGAAAACATCCATGTTTCTTTCAAAGTATCCAACAATTTGGGACAATAAATTTCTAATTCCAAAGATCCTATCAATTATATGAATCGGAGTGGAGTATATAGACTTAAATGTTCAGATTGAAATACCACCTACATAAGTAGAACATGAAGATCTCTTTCTTCACGCTCTCTAGAGCACATAAAAAGAGAAAATACTTCCACTTTCTCTCAACATCTCAAAGAACACAACCACACCTTCAATATCCCAGAAGACGTTTCACTTATTCACAATATCTCCCAAAAAAATTTCCTCAAATTAGATTTATACGAAGACCTTGAAATTCTTAAAGAAAAACAAAAAAGCCCAAATTGCGTTAATCGTCATGTTTCATTCAATCGAGATTTTCTCCCTCTCCATCGCCAACTATTCTCTTAACACACATCCTCAATTTACTTCTACAATAAAAATCTATATTCATTATTAGTTCACCTAATACTCATCTTCCTTAGTTCACTCCAAAAACCTTTCTTACAATACATCTTACTCTCCATCTTTCCCACTCCTTTCTTTTCAACCTAAACTTCATGTCTTAACCACTATACCCAATATTCTCCATGCTTCTTTTTCGTCACTTCCAAATTCAGATCTGTCATCCCCCCCCCCCCCAGATCATCAAATTCTTATTTTACTCTCGTACACAACTCCCTCAGGGTTTGGCTTCGGTTCTCTGACCTCAGCCTTCTGTAGTCTTTCCGTTTATCACAATTTTCTCAAAAACACCTTAATTCTCTTTACTTAAATTTAACAGAGCCACCTACAACAATTTCATTTTACTATTATGGTCAATATAGACCAATAGTTCATTTAACTTACCAACTTATAACTTAATCTTTTATTTTCCATGTACCTAGTGTTGCTTTATAACAGATAGGGCCTTTTCTTAAGTTATAAGTTGAGTACTTTACGACCAATATATTACAAAACCACTTCCAACCATCAAATTTTGTCCATTTCATATATTTGTTAACACAAAAAATATAACTACATCACTTAGTCCGTTAATACTCAATCAAATATTTATATTCATGAACTTGTAACTCAAGAAATTTTACATTCACCAGGTACCAAATGTTGTTTTTGACATACAGGGCCTTATATAATAATTGAGTTATAAGTGGAATTTGGAAGTGACGAAAAAAAAGCATGGAGAATATTGGGTATAGTGGTTAAGACATGAAGTTTAGGTTGAAAAGAAAGGAGTGGGAAAGATGGAGAGTAAGATGTATTGTAAGAAAGGTTTTTGGAGTGAACTAAGGAAGATGAGTATTAGGTGAACTAATAATGAATATAGATTTTTATTGTAGAAGTAAATTGAGGATGTGGGTTAAGAGAATAGTTGGCGATGGAGTGAAATCTCGATTGAACGAAACATGACGATTAACGCAATTTGGGCTTTTTTGTTTTTCTTTAAGAATTTTAAGGTCTTCGTATAAATCTAATTTGAGGAAATTTTTTTGGGAGATATTGTGGATAAGTGAAACGTCTTCTGGGATATTGAGGGTGTGGTTGTGTTCTTTGAGATGTTGAGAGAAAGTGGAAGTATTTTCTCTTTTTATGTGCTCTAGAGAGCGTGAAGAAAGAGATCTTTATGTTCTACCTATGTAGGTGGCATTGCAATCTAAACATTTAAGTCTATATACTCCACTCCGATTCATATAATTGATAGAATCTTTGGAATTAGAAATTTGTTGTCCCAAATTGTTGGATAGTTTGAAAGAAACATGGATGTTTTCAACCGAACGTTGGATGAGATTTCGAATATCTCCAGAAAGACTTTCATGATAGAATGGGAGTGAAACATAGTTGGGCTTGGTGGTAAGGTCTCTGGGGAACGCAGTGTCCTGCAGGGTCTTAAGGCGTTTTTTGTGGATGAGTTTGTTGATGATGTTGTGATCATATCCGTTGTTGACTGCTATTTGTCTGAGTATATTTAGTTCTTTTTTGAAGTATAAATCTGACAGTGGAATGCTTTCTAGGTGATGGATGTAACTATGAAAAGCTGCGTATTTATGTGACATGGGATGGTTAGATGAAAATGGAATTACGTGGTCAGTCTGTGTGGGTTTCCTAAAGATACTGAAGTCGAAGTGGTCATTTAATCTGGTAATGGTGAGATCCAGAAAATTAATTGACATGGAAGATTCTAGTTCCATGGTGAACTTGATATTGGGGTGAATTTGGTTAATTTTGGAAAGTAAAAGTTCAGCTGAATTGGAATTACCTGAAATGAAGACTAAACAGTCATCAACATAGCGAAACCAGTGTAGTATTTCAGGGTTTTTCATGATCTGTGTGGATTCTAAATGATCCATAAATACATCAGCTAATAGAGGGGAGAGACAGCTGCCCATGGCTAAACCATCAGGTTGTCTATAATATTGTTAAAAACAAAGAAATCTTGATCTAAACAAAGTTGTAATAGTTGGATAATGTAGTTACTGGTAGATGAGGTAATGGAGTTGGCTCTTAGAAGAGAGTGAACCAGATTAATTGTTTCTAGTTTGGGGACAGAGGTGAATAGATTGCTAACGTCAAATGAAAGCATAGTGATGTTGGGGTGAAGATTAATGTGTTGTCAATTATTGACTAGATGACTAGTATTTCGAGGGGGAATCGAGGGGTGAAGTTCGTCATGTTGTTAATTAGATTCAATATAAATTTTGACAGGATGGAAACTGGAGTGTTTATGAAACTAACAACTGGACGAATGGGAATGCCCTCCTTGTGTATCTTAGGTAAACCATAGAGTTTGGGTGTCAAAGGGTTACTTGGGATTTTATAATATGGTGCAAAATGTTCAGAGAAAAAGTCTGTAAAATGTTTAATGTTATCTTTTAATTTTTTTATGAACTTTTTAGAGGGGTCTGTTGCAAGTAAAGTGAAGTTGTTATTATTAAGGAAAGTTGAAACTTTATTATTATATGATGTTTGATCTAAAATCACTAGACAGTTACCTTTGTCAGCTTTGCTGATGATTAAGTTATTGGATTTGATTTTCTTCTTGATGGATTGGAGGGTCTTGAGGTGTTCATTGCGTTTGTTTTGAGACATCTTATGAAAATTGGGTGTTGAATGAAAATTTTGTACGTTGGAAGAAAAGTTAAAAGATGAGGGTGTGTTGGTATTAAGTACTGTTGAAGAATTAGAAGAATAATTTTTGTTTTTAAATTTGTTGATAGTATTGAAGCAAGAGTTTCTGATTGAAGCTTTTTGATTTAACGGGACTGAGAGGTTTTGGATAATAACATTTAGCTCAATGGAGAGACTCTGAAGGTCTTTTTCTGAAACCTTACGAGGGATGGAGTATTTGAGACCTAGATTTAGAAGATGAAGTTCATTATTGTCAAAGGTAACTGAAGAGAGATTTTTTAATCTAGGGTGAAAAGAAAAATTAGAGAATTTACTGTTGGTGTTACTGTTACTATTTGATGAATTAGGTTTAATTTTGATAAGATTGTTTAATTTTGATTTAAGTTTATTGAATTTGGTAAAAGTTGCATTGTCCTAATTCCATTCCTGTTTTTATGGTGTTACTGCCAGAGGCCTGCGTAGCTGATTTATATTCGAGAGCGGTGGCGGTGGATAAGACAGTGGCCAGAATCTTACGGCACAGTGTGAATTCATTGCAGTATTATTTGTATTTTATTATCACGAAATCCATGCATAAATATTTTAAAAGCCAACTTTTTTATCATGTCCTCAGTAGCTGTTAGATAAGCATACCGCACTAAACTGGCAATATATAAGTCATACTATTGAGGAGACTCGTCTCATTTTTTTCTTAGATCTTTAAACTATGACTGATCTTCTTCTTCAATTGCCATCTTCGCGGCGGAGGTCGGCAATCGTCGTAGCTATTCGGACTTTTGAGATGGCTGCTCTGAAAAGTTCATTTGATGTATATCCATACCACTCTCTCATGTTGCGCAGCCATGACATTCTACGCTCCCCTATCCTCCTTGGAGCCTCAGGGAAAGATCCTTGGATCTTTCCTTGCATAATCAGTTGGAGCAAGGTGTATTTCTCTCCACGTGTAATATGTCAGATATATTCAAATTTTTTTGTTTTAATTATATTTAAAACTTCTATTTCTTTATTCATACTTCTAAGAACCTCTTTGTTTGTGATGTGTTCTGTCTACGATATTCTATATACCCACAGCTCAAATGATTCCAGTTTTTTCATTGATGTCACATTCAAGGTCCAAAAATCCATTGC
This sequence comes from Diabrotica undecimpunctata, assembly GCF_040954645.1. Taxonomy (NCBI): domain Eukaryota; kingdom Metazoa; phylum Arthropoda; class Insecta; order Coleoptera; family Chrysomelidae; genus Diabrotica; species Diabrotica undecimpunctata. Next base: position 64,835,437 of record NC_092803.1, on the reverse strand, counting down.
ATAAAATAAACTCGAAAAAACATAGCACCTCGCCAACCCAACTGTTAGTTCCAATTTTAAATCCCTTGTACATAGCACTCTTCTCATTTTGTTGAAATTGCTCTAGCCTTTCAAAAACTTTTGAAAAATTAGATGAAACTTTAGAAATATCACAAGAACATTTTCTTTCCAAAAATATGATCGAAGACATAGTATATAATCTTAACAGTTATAATATAATCAAAGCAACATACTTGTCCTTAAACCTCCAGGACGTTTTTCAGATATTGTACTAATATAGCAACTTCCAGTTCTGGTCGTAAATATGTAACTTTTAAATAACGTAAAGTTAATAAAGTTAGTAAAGTTAAGACAATTTTACTGTCAATATGGCATGTGTTTATCTTTTTAAAGACGAATTACATGCTATGATTTTTTCTGACGGATATTCTCAAGTTAAAGTTGATTTCATGTAATCGACTAAAGTATCTTAATCGATTGGCAATATCGTTTTAAAGTCATCTACTTTTAAATGTATAATGTATGTCTGAATTGTCAATATAAATGAGTCAGATAAAATTAAATTATTAGAAGAATTTTTCACCAAGTAACAAAAAGTAAAATTTTCTAATGTTTCTATTTTGAGAATGATTTCCGAAGTGAAAATTGAAAAGTCAATAAATTTACTTTAACCTATAATTGGGGTTTATTCCCATTTAAATAGTAATTTCTCTTATCGTCCTTTAAAGAAAATACATATTTATTAAAATGTAACATTTATTATTAATTATTATAAATCAATATCAATCATAATTTGTTTGTTATTGTCAAATCATCAAAATAGAGTGGAAATTTCAAGATCAACTTTTTCTCAAAACTTATATGTGTTATATGTGTTACTATATATTAACACATAATACATAATAGATACCTCCAGAATATATAATATAATATATATTATACTAATTTTTCCTAATTTCCATATCGTGTTTCGTTCACATTGTAAATAATTGAAAATTACCTCATCTAATACTAAATTATTTACAAGAATTCCCAAAAAAGTGATTTTTGCGGAAGGGACTTCATTAGATGCTCGAAATATACCCCCGTAAACGTATAAATTTCCCGGGACCACACGAAATCGAAGTCTGCCGATATGCTTACTAAGGTTACTGCAATATTTTCATTGATCTTATGTATATACGAGTAAATTACTATATTTCTGTATATTTTCTCTAATGAAGAAACATGTGTATGAGTGCAAATGTAAATTACGTTAGAATTATACTAAATAAATTATTTATTTATTTAAATTAACGTGCATGTGACATCTATGGTCATTAGCACGAGTTACAGTTGACAGTTTACACGGTATACATCATATTAATATAAATTACAAATAATATGGTCAAAATTTTAAAATAAACAAATAAGAACATTTATCATTATTTATTATGTGTTTAGCAGTTGACTTTTTTGAGCAATTTGATCATCATGTTGATTTGTTTTGTGCTGTTTAGGACATCTTTGAAGATAAAACTGATACTAAGCTGTTGGCGAATCTGTTATTTCCTAATATTTTAATTGAATTTAAAAAAAAGCCAACCTACAAAGTCAAAATATTTATTTGAAAGTAATTTAATCACCAATACATAAAAATTAAAGAAACCCATAAAGTCTTAAACAATTAAATTCAAATTATTTGTTTTAAAATCAATAGCATACAAAATTCCAATGTACAAGAAATAATGTTTAAATTGTTTTAATTTATTTATGTTTTTTTAGTAGTTAGTACTAACAATAGGGCTTATGCAAAGCTCCAAGACGCAAGGGAATGCTCCTAAGCAAATTGTCAAGATTTTATTCTTAGAGCAGCTTGTACTAGCCGTACTGTGTTTTGTGAATTTCGCCGGTGAGGTCTAATTCTTTTTAAGCATATCCCACAAATACTCTATAGAGTTATGGTCGGGTGAGCAAGCAGGCCACTACAGAATAGTGATATTTTCTGCTTCAAGAAAGTCTGTAGTGACTATGTTGGTATGTGGAGGTGCATTATCATGCATGAAAATTACGTTTTTTTACTGTACTTTTTTAGAGTCTACCTACAGGTTTTAAAACTAAATTAACATACCTGCGAGCTATTAAAGTTATTTGAATAGAAATTTAGGGAGTTTTTTCAACGACCATATTACTTCCCCAGAACTTAACACTTCCTTCTTTATGTCTGTGAACAGATCTAGATGTTCCCGTTCTTGCTTGTCTTCCTTGCCCTACAAGTACACGAATTCATCGGTTATATGATATTACACAAGTCCTGGTTTCGTCTGAAAATAGCACATTTTACCAATTTCCAATATTCTACTTTTGGTATTAAAGACACCAATTTAGGCGAGCAATCTTGTCCTGCCTGGTTAACTCGGGAACTCGTAACTGTCTACTGCTGTATAGTTCTTGCGCACGAAGTCTTCTTCTTATCGTTTTAACTGAAACACTTATACCTGTACTTCCAAAAGCTGCTTTTGGAGCCACGGGTTATAAAGTGTTGGATTTCTTCTAGCTACTTGGACAATACAATGATTGTGGCAAGCCGTTGTTACTTTTTGGCGACTTTATCTTTGTCTATTTCTAAGCGTTCCTAACTTATGATACCTAGTATAGGTTTTTAACACAATGACCTGTGTTACGCTTACCACTGCAGCTACGTCCCTTTGAGACATTCCTTGCTCTACAAGACAAATAATCTTTCCCCTTTGCACATCCGTTGACCAAACATAAGGCATATTTTCGTTTTTGAAAGCGAAAGTTAGTTTATTTATTTTCGTTCAATTTACAACTAAAACAAATAATCTGTACCGTACCGGGTTGTGTTATCTGATTGTTTTATTGGTTCGTGTATTTTCAATAAAACCCTTTATTCTTCGCAAAAATAGCAGGTTTTTTCGATAGAAAAAAGAAATATTAGTTTGAAATACATGGTAATTCTATAAAAGTTTGGTTGTGTGTATAAAAGGACATTCGATAAGTATATGTCTCATTCGAAGAGTAATATTATAGTGCTGACATTTTGGTTATGGAGATTCCATCAGATAGCCATGTGTTATACGGGTATGTCTTATACGTATCAGACAATATTCGTATGGTTGCCATATTTTTCCTAGATAAACAAGGACAGGTAAATTATTTTTATTTGGGGTTTAATTTCATGCAGCGCTGAAGTAATCTTATTCCAGTAAATTTGCCAGGTGGATAGGTTAAGCTTCTTTATTCTTGCTTTTGGATTGTTGCAGATTTGTATATAAAGAATGGTGTCCATGGATGATGCGGCTTTGTAGGCAAGGCAATCGGCTTTTTTATTACCAATAATCCTGGCACCTATATCGTAGTGACTGTTGTATTTTGGTTTATAAGAAGCTGATATGTGTCATGAATATCTTGGACGAGAGGATGATTGGTGAATATAGTGTACAGGAAATCAGTGCATATGGCTATGCGTGTATTCGAATAGTGTTGGGCATATTTGAAAGCACATATGATAGCTAGTAGTTCACGTCTGTGTAAAGTTGATAGCGTCAGTATAAAGAACTATGTTATATTTTTTTTATAAGTTTTAGAAAGAGACTTCTTAATGTATAACACTGGTATCTTCCTTGTTAAATTTGGTCAGGGAAATATTATGATGTGGGAGTATGTTGGACCAATAGGAATTATTGGAGGATGCTAATGTTCTGGTTTCAGACAAATTTATATCTTTTAATAACGGCTGTAGAAGACTAAAAAAATAATGTATAATTTACATGAAGAGTTGTTATGAGGTTGTTGTGTTGATGTAATGTAAAGAAAAGAGAAGAAGGTTTTCTCGCTCTAACCATAAAGGAGGTTCATTAGCTTCACAGTAAAGACTTTCAGCTGAGAGTGTTTGAGAGTGTTTTAATTATATTTAACCTTTTTAGACGAATTCCTTTAGTTCCCTAAATGTGTTGTTTCCAGGTTAATCTTGAATCAAATTTTAGCCCTAATATTTTGAAATTATCAACAACCGGCAACTTAAAGTTTTTAACAGTGATTTTAGGGTTAAAAGAAATAATTCTTTTGCTAAATTTAAAAACTTTGTATTTGGAATGGAAAAGGGTAAGTCCTAGAGAAGCAACTTTTTGAAGTTATACTTCTATACGCGCGCTCCACGTTGGAAATTTGTATGGGAGTGAATCTGTAAAATCATTGCATATGTAAGATAATGAGTAAGAGAGAGACAGAAGATATATTTTCTCTCTCTGCCTCTCTCGAATATTAAAATGTTCCTTTTGTATATATAATTTAATATTATATGTATTATATTAAGATATATATATATATATATATATATATATATATATATATACATACATATAATATTATATATATATATATATATATATAATAAAATATTTATTAATATTATTATTTATGTGATATGTTTTGTATGACCCAGAACTGTCAATTTTGAAATACATGTGTGTCATGTCCTCGGTAGTATAGCAGTCAGTATCCCCAACTGCCACGCGGGAGACCGGGGTTTGATTCCCAGACGGGGAGGACTTTTTTATTAAGATTATTACATGGTAAATTAAACATATATGCGTAACTAGAAAAGTTACGTATATTATTGTCATATTTAAATACTTATGAATATTGCATTTTAATTTGTATTGTATTATTATATTAATAACAAAATAAACAATGAATTTTACTGCAGAGTATGTGTAAAAAAAGTTTTGCATTCAACTCCTTTCATACATATATGAAAATAAAAATATACATTTTCATCAAAATATTGATTCAATCCTTCATTTACTATACTCCTATTACAGGTCAAATGTTGTTTATTAATTGTTAGTAAGTTGTTGTTAATTCTGTTTCTCTTTCTGTTATGTCTTACCTATAGCACTACATATGTAATGATGGTGCAGATTGACTCCCAAATAAATTTGTAACGGCGAATGCGTGTATAGAAGTGTAACTTCCACCGGCAGTCCCACTGGACTACCACACCCGTTTTTTTGTACATTATTTAGTGCTAATTGCAGAGTTTTACTAGTAGTAGCGTTTTAATTACCATAACAGTACATTATTAGGTCATCCGAATATAATACACATTTAATTAGTGAAATAATATTTTGACTTAAATTTCTAATCGCACGAATAGAAAAAGATGTGCTTAAAACTGAAAATTAAGATACTATATTATGGTAAATGTATGGAGAAGAAAGAGACTTATTGGCAGAAACCTTGAGTGTTCTATATGTTAGGTAATTGTTTATAAATGCGTATATGTAGACCGTGAGGTTACATTGAGCAAGTTTGTCACGAATTGCGTTTCTAGAGATGGTATCAAATGCGCCTTCTATGTCGAAGATAGTTGCTATCAGATCTTGCTTGCTATTAATTGCCTTGAAGATATGGGTTTGGAATAGTACAAGATTATCTCTTGTGGAGCGTTGTCTATGGTAGCCTAATTGTTCGTTTAAAATAATCTTGTGTTCAAAATATTATAAATGACATTCGTTAATCATTTTTTTATTAGCTTACATATAGTGCATGTGAGGAAGATAAGCCTGTAAGATTGTGGAAAAATAGTTGGCTGATTTTACTTAATTATTTATACCAATAGACTTGCTCGATTGAGATGGACTTTTGTGTGAAATCCAAATTAGATTTTTTAAAGTTAGAAGTTTACTGGGACAATAATAGTTGGACACATGTTTTAAAAAATAATAAAAAATAACATTAGGCCCAGCTGCGGTCTTTCTCCTGTTAGTTAAGGCAGATATTAACTCGTGAATAGTGAAAGGGGAATTAAGAGATCTACTATATACTAATGATATCAGATTATTTATTTGTGGATATTTTTCATGACGAGACAAAATAATGTGATTAGTTTTATTTCTGAACTTCTCTTCGAAATGTTTGGCAAAGGTACAAATGAGTAATTTTATTGTTAGCTTTGTGACCTTGAATTTGTCGTATGATTTTCCTAAGTTGGCTAGGATTTAAATTTTTGTTAATGGATGATCCGTTATCCTGCCAGGATGATTTTTTGCTTTTTTTACTACGTGTTTGGTTTTGACTTTACAGGAAGATTACGCCCATGAGCAACATTCATTCCTTGGGCCAGAGGCGCTCTCGCTGGATTAAGCTGCTCTCATGGTGTAATCATCTTAACAACACATTTCGTGCATAAAATTTTTTATTACACTTATCACTCTATATATACACTCGCGATCATAAATCCGGGTCACCTTGAAAATTTCAAGTTTCTTGAATATTTTTGCATCTGGTGCAGTAATAACCTTTTTTTTAGGCTAATGTATTTTTTATTTGTCATCAATGTTTGTTTTGAAAGAAAGAAAAAACGGTTTTTTTATTGTTTTTATTGAAAAAGCAGAAAACAAACCTAATGGTTGAAACAGACATGCGAAAGAAAAAATGAAAAATACAGAACGTGGTAAAACATCAGTGGAATTTCAATGACTAATATCGTGTATTGCCTCCCCTTGCTCTAATAATCTCTTACAGGCATATTCTCAATTTTTCTCCGGATTACATGTTGTGGTATGTTATTCCACTCTCTTACTAACAGATCCTTAAGCTCCTGTGCGTTGTTAGGAGGAGGTTTATGGGTTTCAATACGTTTTTTCAAATTATCCCAGTGATGTTTGATGGGATTCAGATCCGGAGATCTAGCTAGGTATTAGGTGGAATTACGAGGTAACCTCGTAATTCCAACCTTGTCCAAGTATTTCATACTGATCCTGGCAACCTGCGGTCGCACGTTGTCCTGCATAAAAACTGCGTCTTCTCTAAACCCTCCCATGGTGGGCATAACATGTTTTTCCAGAATCTCCGTAATGTATCTTCGTGCAGTTAAGGATCCATTTTCGATGAAGGGAATTCTGTGCGGAAGTCGGAAGATACACCTCCCCTAGCCATGACCGAGCCTCCACCAAATGGCATTCTTGGAGCAATGTAAGCTTGTGAAAATCGTTCACCGGTTCTGCTCCAAACTACTAAACGTCTATTGGATCCAGTTAGGCAGAAACGGGATTCATCTGAGAATAACACTTTGCTCCAATCATTAATTCCCCAATGCGCGTATTGTCGAGCAAAAGCTAGTCATGCAACTCGATGCGCAAGGCCAAGTGGCGGTCCTGTAGCCATTACCCGAGAAGATAGTCCAGAAGAACGAAGTCTTCTCCTGACTGTTGCAACGCTAACATTGCAATTTCGTACTTCCTGTAGGCAATTTCGATGCATAACCGCAGTTGAGGTCCGGTTTCGTAAAGCCTAAAACACAAGGAAACGGTCATCTCGTGCCGTGGTCTTTCTTCTTCGTCCAGAGTCAGGTCGTCTGGTTATCAAACTCGTCTTCTGAAAGCGTTGAAGCACTCGTTGAACCGTAAAAAGGCTTACGCCAACAGTTCTAGCGCCTTGCCGTTGAGTGTGACCGTCTTCCACAAACGCAACAATGCGTGCCGTTTCAACAACAGTCAAGGCATTTTTGGCAAAAAATAAACAATAATAAACACTAATAATGACACCAATAAATACTAATGGTGGCAATAATAAACGTTTATTTGTTGCATTTGAACAGAAAGTCGAAGCACAAATGAGACATTTAAAACAAGCGGCAGTTACAGGTACCGTTTATTTTGGGAAGTGTATAGTTTTCCGAGAAATCGGCATTACTGGAATTCTTTGTTACAAAGGAAACCCTAAGCCGACAAAAATTCTTAGAAACATGCATTAGTTTGTATTTGTGTTATTATTATTTACGATAAAGCTCGTTAAAAATGAAATAACCACGATTTTCAAGGTGACCCGGATTTTATGATCGCGAGTGTATATAATTTCTGAAAATCTCTTGTAAGTACGGTATATTGCAGAAGAACGAGAGCGAATGGCGGGTCTCGACGTCTTATAACCGGAGCACACCAATGAACCCTTACCAATCCGCACCAAAGCAGCGTGGTAACTAAACTTGGTAGCTTTCGGAATAACACCAGGAGAGCAGTGAGTGCTTAAATTCTGTGGAGTCTAAACCGCTACCCAAACAAAACAACAACGCTTTATATAGCGACATATAATTGCCAAGAATAACCTGAAAATATAAAATTTGACATCATAGGAATCGGCGCAGTAAGTACTAACAATAAAAATCACTTTATGTATTTAAACGATTGCTTTATTACCAAAGTGGGAAAGAAAAACGTCAAGGAACAAGTCATGGGAAAGTATGAAGTCGGCGGAGCAATAAAGGAGAAGAAAAACTAATTTATAGCAGTTATTTCTATATAATGGTCCCGTCCATAATCTAACAAAAATCAATCAAATATAAAACTCCCCTTTATTAATGGCCTAACTGATTCTGTCATATCCATATTCAAAGATGTTCCTAATATTGTATAGCTAATATAATACCATGAACAGCAAACAGCTATTTTTAAAAATCAAAGACCCAATACTAACCTTATTATATAAGTAATGTTGTTTATAAAATACCGTGTCTGGGATGCCAAAAAAGCTAAAACAACGCATCACGCAACATAAAAGTGATTGCCGCTTGGAAAAAAATACTTGTGCAGTAGTTGAGCACTATGAAAAGACCGTCATTTGCTAGACTATAACAAAGCTCGTATTTTGACACAGACTGATAACTACAAAAAGAGATTATTTCTGGAGATGTATCATAGTAACAAAAATAAAAACACTTTAAATTATAAAACAGACACTGGACAGTTAAGTAGCATATATTGTAATATATTGAACAAAATTCACAAATATTCAAAATAGCTAAAACTCACCTTAATAACTGTTATTAACTAATTAATCCAGGTATCAAGATCCTGTAAATAAAAAAAATACGAGTTGATTACTAGTTAACCGCCCAGTCTCCTAACTAGGTGGACAAACCAGGTTCTTTTCAGAAAGTAGAAAATATGAATTACTATCAGAACTATTCCATAATGACTTATTTTATGTGTAGAGAGGGGCTACTCTCATTGTTTTAGTACCTTCAACTTTCCAGCAAATGGGAAGATCACCTAGACCTTTACTTAATTTAATTATCCAGAAAAAAAATTTCATTATATTATTTACAAAAGCATATCGGTGATGTTTGCGTTTTAACTGCACCAGGATTAGATATAGGGAGTGGTTGCCCTTCAACAAGTAGTGATGTGCTGAATATACATACAAAACAGTAAGTTAATCAAGTAACATTTTTTTTTAACTAGAGTGATAAAAGATTTGTAGACGCTATCGTCGGAGCGTATAGACGTTAAAAATAAAAAATTATAATTTTAACTACAGCTAGTAACAATATTTATATAATAGTAAATAAGATGGGAGCGTAGTTAGCTAATCAGTAAATTGTAACAGTATCCAATCTAAAGAAGAAGACAAATCAAAATTTTTTTATTGTCGTTTATATTGTTTCATATTTTCCAGGGTAAATTTAACATCTCCTGTATCGGTCTAACCAACTAAAATATTTACAGTCCAATTCTTCTTTCTTATACAATCTTGTGAGTACAATTCCAAGAAAAATAAAATTATATTCGCCAATTTGGCCGTGGCGCATGACATGCGATATCACTGGAGCGCCTCAACAAAGTTTTGGTTTTACTACGTCAGTTCGACGCCTGCCGACATCGACGTTGGTTATATTGCGACGCCCCGTCAACAAGTTACAGACGCACGTGACTCGCGATTTTTTAAAAAGTACGTTCGAAGTGATTTGGTGAACGAATACGATTATACTGGACAAATAACTGTACTGTATAAGAAGTATTTGGCTTTTGTGGGGATGTTGTAGTTTTGAAAGTGTTATGTGAAGTGTTTTTATTGACTATGAAGGTAGAAAAATCACTTGCGCTAGTTTTAGCATTATTTCTTATAGGTAAGTAAACAAATTAAATCATTATAGTAAAATATAATAACATGCATGTTACTTAATTTATATTTTTTTATTGTTATGTTAATACATAACAAAATATTGGACCAAATAACAAAGTACTAAAATGTAAAAGAAATAAACCGGTTTTAGAGTAGGGTTATAAATTTAAAAACACACGAATTCACTGTTTATCACTAGTTAAATGGATTACAGATTTATATAAACGTAGTTTATTTATTTATTTAATAAATTAGTTTATTTGCACCTTATACCATTTCTCTACATTTACCTTTTTTAAATGCAGTTCATTTAGTTCAAAAACTTTTCCTAAAAATATTTCCTAGTTTTTAGGTCATTTTTATGTAGTCCATTTTTTTTTCTTAATCGGTCGTTTACATAAAAACATTTTGACCATCTCTTCATTGTTTTGGTTAGCTCATATATTTGCACCAAGTATCGAAGTTTTTACAAAATTGTTAATACCATAATCCTCATGAAATTATTTCGTTATTTGTCATTATTTTCAATCTGTCTTCAATTTCTTTTACTTCCTAGTCAAATTTCAGTGGCACGATATATCTGCGAGGTAAACATGTCAATAAAATATTTGTATATAGCCTTATCTTTAAATTTGTTTGATGTATCAGTTTAGTGCAATTTATTTTTATGTGCCTGTAATTTACAGTTAATTCGTATACTCAAGAGAACACAGTTTCTAAATTTTCTTTTGATATGTATTTCTTATTTCTTATACTTTGTTTTGATTTTGTTCATTTTATCCCAAATTTATTTTTTCAGTTATAGGTTTACTCAATATTTATTACTCAATACAAATATAGCTGGCAACATTATGTGCAAAGTCCAGGCATGGATGTTTGGTATTATACATGCATCCTAATCTGTCTGTTCTACTTTCTTTTGATTGTATTGATAACAGCATCAGCCACTTTGGACCATTAGATGTACTATAACTAATACATAGATCCCTAAATCTACACAGTACTTTTGAATTATTGTTAGGTTCACAATTAGGTAAGAATTTCATATTTTACAATTTGTAAATAACGTTTACAAAACATTAACAGTTACAGTTTGTTTAAAACACCAATATTTTTCAAGTAATTAAACATATTTACGATGTGTTCCTAAGACTGACTTTATATTTTTAAGTAATAAGGTTTGTCTTTTATGAACTATACGTAAACGGATTAGGTTAACAAATATCTGGCAATTTAAGTTTATCTCGCACCAAGATTCGGTTGAGGGCTTTACGATGTGCAAAGTTAATTATAAAAGATTCCATTCGTTTTCTTATTCATTTGTCACTTTTTCTTTAAGCAACGATTTGTAGTCGGAAACAGATACTAAGTTCACTAACACTGTGTGAACAAAAATCTGCTTTTTCGTTTCCTTGAAGCGTACTTGATGCTTCGTGTTGTTTAGTAAATGTAATTGTTCTTTTATTAAAATACCTAGAGGATTACTTGTATATAACTTTTCTATCGCATATAATGCACTAAGAGAATCGGTAGTTCTGACAGAATTTGGAATTGTTTGAGTACGTATATGAAAGAGGGTTTGCAGAATTGAGTATATTTCTCCAGAGTATATACTACAAGTAAAACATTAATACAATGTTCGGAGCTATAACTGCTGATCTCACACCATCAATAGTTTTTGATGAATCCTTATAGATATGACAATGATCTGGAAAATAACCAATTTTGTTGTAAAATGATTAAATAATTGTTGCATGGGAGGTCTCAAACTTATTATATTTAGAAAGAGTTAGATCACATATTGCAGGAGGAAAGGTGCAGGGGAGAGTTGTGACTGTATTTGTCTTTAAAACAATTTAGAATTGAATATTATGGAGAGATAGAGGATAAATTCTGATTTTATCGTAAAAGGGAGGGTTCATTCTTTTTTTTATATAAGTTTCTTTAAAACGTTCAACGATAGTGCAATGGAAAGTAAAATGTGATTTTATCACACATATGGATGATGCGTATGTTTATGACAAGCACATCCTTTTGAAATTTAAAGGTGGTCCCCCGGGCCAGTACAGTATGCTTCTGTAGCTATTCCTAATACCGTATTTTGTATGACTTCTAGTTGAACAAAAAGTATCTCTTTATGCTTCTGTAGCTATTCCTAATACCGTATTTTGTATGACTTCTAGTTGAACAAAAAGTATCTCATTTGCAAATGAGTATACAACTGATTTATAGTCAAGTTTTGATCACAGAAGTGATTTGTAAATATAAATTAAATTTTTTAAATCTAAACCCCAACTACAATTACACAATGTTCGCATTAAATTAAGACCAGATTGACAATATTGCTTAATTTGTATCATATGGTATTTCTAAGATAGTTTCTTATCAAAAATTATTCCTAAAAATTTTTGTTTCTGTTTTCCCATAAGTTAAGTTGTTTCCTTATAACTGAAGATCTGGATTCGTAGAGTGCCGTTTTTTGAAAATAATATACATTTGGTTTTGGTTGTAAAAAATTGCAATCCCATAGCTTTAGATCAGTTTTCAAGGAAGGTGATTTAATGCACGTTGTAAGTTTTTCTGTACAGAAAGAATATTTTTTCTACTTGAATAAATAAGTAAATCATTAGCGTATAATCTGGTCTTAACAAATTTTAGAAAGTTTTCGTTAGAAAGATTTAGTTTATCGGTACTATGAAAAGTGTTGAACTAATAACAGATCCTTGAGGTGTTCCATTTGTTTGGTCTTTGGTGCTGGATATTGTATCATTTATCTTAATTAAATTGTCTTCTGTCAAGAAAATTATAAATAAAATATAGCATGTTACCCTTGACACCCCAATGACTAAGTGTGTTTAGAATATTGGATCTTCAAGCCATGTCAAACGCTTTTTTTATATCGAAAAAGACAGCAAGACAGTCCTGTTCAATTGCACATAATGAATGTAGTTCGGACTCCAGGTTTAATAAATTATTTATGGTGGACCTGTTTCTGCGAAAGCCGAACATTATTGATTGATTAATAATTCATTATTTTCCAGGATATAATCTTAGACTATAATTCATCATTTTTTCTAAGAATTTGTACATTATATTGGTAAGAGAAATTGGGTTGTAGGAATCAGGATCAGTTCGCGGTTTATTTGGTTTCAGTAATGGAATTATTATTACATGCGTCCATTTTGTGGGAAACTCATTATTTATCCAAATTATGTTTATATATATATATATATATATATAATATATATATATATATATATATATATATATATATATATATATATATATATATATATATGTATATATATATATATTACAGATATTTATTTCTTGTGGAAAGAACACTGATTCTAATTTACAGTTGATTGCCAATGCTCTCCATTCAAACTTTTGTTTAACATAATGTAACTAGTCCTCCACTAGCATTATTTTCGACGTTTCGGCGCGGCGTTTTCTGGAAACAGGAATAATTTCTTCCTCATATCATAACTATGCTGTCCTTTAAAGTTTGTTTCTTGAAAATAACTAATTGATGATGAGATTATTAAACATAAATGTTTGAACATTTCTAAACGACCATTAAAAACTTACAGGATTTAGTCTTTCCGGAAATATTTTATCATTTTTGTGTAAATCTTTAACAGACATATTCTTTAAAGTTGCTACAAATCATATCATATTTTACTACTATTAGGTATATTTTGTCAAGGAAAGTTATTAAAACTATGGGTTTCTTACTTCAAAACGTATTAAATAGGATTTACTCGTATATTTGGTCGACAGATATTGTTTTCAAATCTTCACCCTCCATATGTAAAGTTATCTAATTTCGTAGAAGACATAGTTGCCATTCTCCTGTTATTTACGTAAACGAAGTCTAACTTAAACTTGTTGACTAATACAAATTTTTGGAAAATATTTTGACACACCACTTACATGGAGATATTATGTAAATAGTCTACAACGAACTCATTTTGCAAATTTAGGTTTAGGTTTAAATAATATATGTAAATTTTTGTACTGCTTGTAACGAAAATATATGTATTCTCCACATATTTACTATATTCAATGTTTTTATGGGATACATACGTAATATATAATATATAGAGGATCGGGCACTTGACGTATATGCTCGCCAGTGCAGAAATATTTGGCCATTTACAATTGAATTTATAGTTTTGCTTCTGGTTACTTAAGAGTCTAATAATAAATTTGCATAAGTAATAATTGCAGTTGAATTTGAACCCTAATGTTTTAGCATTGTTTTAGCCGATTGTATTTCCAAGCGATAACCATTTATCCTGTAGTCTAAGACTTTAATATTATAATTTTCTAAACTGCATCTCTATTATTTAATTAGATATTTTGCAACACTCGCAACAGGAGTTTATTAAGTTGGGATAATTGTAGAATTTCCTTAATTTTCTTGTGAAACTGAAAGCTGTTGTTAAGTTAAATAAATCTGGAAAATTTCTTCACATATGTTACTCCAAATTAGGTTTACAATAATTATTTTATTATTTTACTAGCATACCCGGCAAACTTCGTACTATAAAATCAACAGAAAATAAAATCGAAAAAAAACACTCATACATATTATACATAAAAAAATTTGAATCAATTTAATGATTTTTGATAAAAATATTTTTATTTTTTTTTGCGTTAAATAAATATACAACGATGACGGTGTGCCGTTACACGAATAATTGTCCATGTACAAAATATGGAAACTCTAAGTTAATTCCACAAGCTTCCAACGGTTGGTTTCGTGATTTGTTTATTGTCGTTGCAGAAGCTAAAAGCAAGGAAAATTGTAAAAGTTTAAAATTAAATGGTACGTTTGTTAAAATCATCAGTACACACGCGATCAAGACATCCTGTCCTTTGTATTTTTTCTTGATTTGTCGCAATAACATTATTCATTAGCATTTTCACTCAGTCTGTTTCTATTGCACAGTTGAGACTGTGTGAATGTTACGAGAATGTTACGCAGCATAATTACAACTAATCCTACGTTTAATTGGTTATTATTGGGAGGGAATCCAGGCAATTTCAATGAATTGAAAAACTCTGTAGGATCGTTTATTACGTCATTCTGATTTATAACTGTGTCAACTGATTTCAATCAAAAAACTTTCCTGAAAGAAGATTCAGAGTAGTATATTTAACCAAACACATATATAAAATTTCATAAAAATCGGTCAAGCCGTTTCGAAAGAGTTTGGCCACTAACTCTGTGACATTAATAACTCTGTTACACTAATTTAGCTATTCGCTGTGTGCAAGTACTTGGAGGGGATACGAGAAACGATCGTGCGTGTGCAGCATTAAAAACTTGAACTTTGTTAGCATATTCCATAAGTATTTATTGAAGAAAATGGGATTTTGCAAATACTGTGTTATTTATTGTAAAAATACAACAAAAAATAGTAAATTCACGTTCTATCGGTTTCTAACTTTTAAGCACAAACTAACGCAACGAGAAAAGTGGATTTAAATCATAATAAAACAGTAGTAACCCAAATTCTTCATTCTTACGCCCGATTTCGTATAAGTTTGACGTGAACATTAAATTAAAGTTTACTTTTAGTGTGAATTTCAATAATATAAAGTTCACTTTTAAGTGTAAATTTCAGTAATAATCATGTTGGTTCAAGTTTGTTTAATTTAATCTAAAATAAACATTAGCTAAAGTGTGCTTTAGTTTTTCGTTATGAAATCGGGCGTTAATGTCGCTCCAAATATTGATATGATATGCAATTATTAATTGTATTTTACAGTGGGTATGATAGTTGGTTGAAAAGGTATTTTATGCTTTATTTTATGGAATCCAGTTTTTATTGTTGCTTCTATATTAATAGTAATACTGCAATTTAATAATTAATTTTATTTACTACATACAATGTTTACCTTTTATTAACATCATAACCTCAATATTAAATGTCAAATAATGAAA
Organism: Diabrotica undecimpunctata; assembly: GCF_040954645.1. NCBI lineage: Eukaryota > Metazoa > Arthropoda > Insecta > Coleoptera > Chrysomelidae > Diabrotica > Diabrotica undecimpunctata. The sequence goes on along the minus strand of NC_092803.1, from coordinate 64,819,572 downwards.
TCCAAGCGTATACTTACGAATTTTACATTTAAAAATTAATCCAAAATTTTCCAAAGTTAATCGCCGAACATGCATGAGTGGATATAATAAAAAAGGGGAAGTTCAACGTTGCCAAACTTATTGGTTTTATTTGACCTGTTGTCTTTTTAGCATTTGAAGAATGTTCTAAGATAATCATATTTGGGCGAAATGGATTTAAATGGCAGCTTACTCTTTTTTATTGGAATATGCAACAATTTTACTTTACAATAAGTGTAATATAACATTTTGATTTCCACTTCGGAAATAGTTTTATATAAATAAAATTTACTAATGATTCGTATTTTAAGTACGATTTCCGAATTAAAAATCTAAACATCAAAATAAGCTTATTTTAAAGTCAGATTGTGCCTTATTTCCAATAAAAATAATAAACTTAATATAACGCCACAATAAAAAAACTTCATACAAAATTATTTGGCAACGTCTCGTGTCGCGTGGTCAAAGCACCGAATCAAAGTAGGGACACAGGTAACGAGTAGAGGTGGGTCGTTGGCGTTTTTATCATTAAGAGTGTAGGCGCAAAGTTTCGGGCCAATGCTTTTTAAATGCATTCTTTTTTTTCGAATCCTGAGAAAACTAATAAATATTTTTGAAAAATTTAAACGCAGAATGAAAGAATACATTAATATCGAGGGCCGAAAGTCCCTGAAAACTTCTATAATGTTTATTTTAATAAGTTACAGGGGTGAAATAAACAGAAAATTTAGTGTGATTTCGAATTTCAAATATCTTATTCAAAAAAACTTTTTGTTTATTCTAAGAGACTTTCGGCCCTCGGTAATAATGTAGTCTTTCATTCTGTTTTTAAATTTTTTAAAAATATTTGTTAGTTTTCTCAGGATTTGAAAAAAATGAATGCATTTAAAAAGCATTGGCCCGAAATTTTGCGCCTACGCTCTTAACGCAACTAAACCTATTTTCGTAAACAAGTAACTATGATTGTTTAACAGTAGTTTCAAGTAAGAGAATACCTACATAAACAAACATAATGGCTATTATCGTTTATGTGTATATTTATTGAAGTGAAAGAAACTAACATATTTATTTAACTTGAAACATAAACTAAACAATACAAATAGTAAATCGTACTTACATTTACATTACACGTTATTATTAAATCGCGAATCGTCTAAATTGACATTTAATAACATAAGTTTTTCCACTTTACTTCTTTTTAACCGTGTTCTTCTTTTATTTAAAATTTAACCAGATTTTGAACATGTGTTCCCATTTTTTAAAATACTTTATGAATATAGTGGTTAAGTTAGGATATACATGGCGATGGTTTTTCCACCATTGTAATGGACACTCGATACCGGTGTACGTTTAGATGAGTCATTTCCAATTAATTGATCAAAAATACACCATGGACTTAAGTCATATTTATCGGTTTCTTTTCCTTGTACGGGTTGATTTTCAATAGTACAATCTTATTTTTCTTTTTTTATAGAAGTAAGGGCTGTATGTATATACAGAGCACGAAATATAAAAGAATGGAGAAAACTTGTACAAAGACTAGCTGGAGCATAATTAAGGCAGAAGATGCACCAACCTAGCCAGTCAGCCATATTACATCACTAGCCTAGAAACGCAATAACACATAATACTCTAATGGGAGGAATGGTATCAGAGAGAAAAAAATAAGAGATTAAACGTGTTATAAATAAAACAAAATTTGTTGTGCAAGCGATTTATTTTAGCATAGAATAGAAATATGCTTTATTGTCACTGAAAATTGTACAATTTTATGGACAAAGCTTATAAAAATAAAAAAAATAACAATAACAATTAAAATTTACTAAAATTACATAAATCGTCAATATCACAAAATAACAGATAATAAAATAAACAATCCATTGCAAAATTTAATTAAATTACAAATTGTATAATAAAACCCCTTACAAACTAGTTTACGAATAAGTTTAAGTTCCGTCATGTTATACCCAAATAATAAAAATACTTTAACTGCTTGTACCTAAACGTACTGTAATTTCTTAGTTATTTGTTAAGAAACTCTTCCACTGATAGATAGGTTTTTGTCAATATACTGAACTTAAGGAAAGAAGTTGTAGATATAAGTTGCAAAGGGAGATTGTTCTATAATTTTTTTGCCGAATATAATATAGATTCTTTTACTACTAAGTAGGTGGGTAACTTTTATCATGTTGTGCTCCGAAATCAACATAACTATAATATTTGCCATTGAGGTAATCGATTTTTTCTCAGATATTCATTTCATCCATAACAACAGAACAAACAATTTTCTTATTGCTACTTTGGACTTTACATTTTAACAAATTCAAAACCTCTAATTAATATACTCTACCTTATTTATGTTATGCCATATCTTTACACAGTACACTCATTGTGTTGTATTGACTTACCTTCTAAACACGATGCCTTTCTTTTAACAGTAGGGGTATTTTTGAAAGTAGATGGATTTTCTGTTGAACTGGGCAATATGTCCGAGTCATGTGGACTTTCATTGGAATTGAATTCTACATCAAATTCACCACTTCTAGACTACAAAAAAATAAAAATAGCCATTATGATTGCCAACCTCCGTAGGGAGACGGCATTCTAAGAGGAAGAAGACTACAAAATTATGAAACGGCATATAAACACTTTATTTAATATTCTTAATAAGCTTTGGACAAAATTAAAATAAACATAATGCAAATAAACTTACATATCTTTGTCTAACAATAATTTTACTAGGAATGGCACCAGACTTCATCCTTGATTTTACAGATGATGACGTGTCAAAATCTTCCTCTGTAAAATGTTCTAAACCTAAATATGAAAATTTCTCTATATCCATCTCCGCTTTTCCGACAAAATTAACCCACACTTTCCTCTGAGTTTTGTTCTTGGGAAACCTAAAAATTGAAATGCTTTGTATAGTAGGTACCAGGTATATATTATAAATTTTAGATTTTCTACCTTTTATTTAAACACTCAGTTACTCAGTTACTTAGTTCTCAGTTACATAAATTGACATAACTTTGTTTGACATACTTAACTAATGAGTATAACAATATATGAGTATAACATTAGTCAAAGTCAACAAACATTGAAATTTTTTAGTTCTACTTTCACACTTAAGATACAGCTAATAAAATAAATTTTTGTTACGCCACTGGTTTGAAGTGTTGTGACCTTGGTCAACAAGGAAATCATTTTTATTTCTAAATTTTAATAATTAATTTCAACAAATACTTACCGATGAAACGATGTTCTCTCCTTCCTTGTTTTGTGGGAAAGGCCACAAGCAATACAGCTTACTATGGTGATGTTTTTATAATATTTTAAAGATATTACAAACACTATGTTTCAATATTATTACAAGCACTAAGTTCCAAATACTTAAAATACTTTTTTTAACACTAGAGCACAATAAAGTTTTAATTAAATAATAACGATAATAGTCTAAAATGTGACACAGTTGTTAAAAAACTTCAATATAAATAAGCTTTCATGGCTTTCATGTGACAGTTGGGACAAACAATAACTTTGGGCATTTACGTTCCGACTTGCGGTCCCAATTAGTAGAACTACTATAATATTCGTCTCCACTCACGCTCAGACTTGCTATCCAACTAGCGGTCCAACTGTCCAACTTCAGTTCTATTTTGTTTTCACGACGGTGTACATCGCTTAACCAAAAAATATATACGCAAAATATAATTTGCGTAGAGTAAACGCTACGCAAAATATAATTAGGAGGAGTATTATTAAAGGAGGACTATTAAATATTTGAGCAGAAGGTCAACTGACTGAGGAAATTTTCGATCCTACGTCCAACTCCATCGTTCAGTCCCTCTAGATGTTCCGAATCGTACCACTAGTTATTCAACTAATCAACCAGCCCACTCACGGTCCGATTTTAGATCCAACTGCGGAAATTGGACCACTAGTCGGACTAAAAATCGGAAAGTAAATGTCCTGTTTTACAATATTTTTGCCCCCACTACCGTTACATTCCCTCTTCTGTCTTTTTGCTCGATGCTTCGGTGATAGAACAAAAACCGATATATTCAGTGTGGTATAGCTGTTACCCAATCTATCAATACTGACATTTATTTTGTTAATCCTAGCTTTCTTTTGTTAGTCATACTATAGTGCCATCTATTAGTTATATTTCGATTTAAAATGACAGAAAAGTCTGTCTGTCTTCGAAGTCTTTCCGTACAATTTTTTTGAAAATTATCTTTAACACTAACCTTCTTCTGATGAAAAAAAAACACAACAAAAAAAGAAATATCTAATTTGGTGCAGTAGTTCTGAAGTGATGCCAGTCCAAAAATTTCGGCGATTCATTTATTAATATAGATAACACAATTTTGGTATAAAACTATTACAATTATCGTATCATTAAACTCTTTCACTACATTTTCATTGGTTAAGGCAAACATCAAAAATCCATTAAATATATACTATAGCATTCTCTTTTACTATTTTTAACTAACTTTGACACATTAATAATAAATAAAAATTCTTAAAGAAGTAAATATTTACCTGCTAAGTAAATAATATAAATGATTTTGTTAAGGAAAAAAAACGAACAAAAAGTGACAAGCATACAAAAGTCAATATTAATTTGAATAGAAAAATAAGTTCAGGTTGTTACTTATTTAATATTAGTTGAGAATAAATTGGCACGATAATCGTTTATTTGTATAGGTACAGGACTGTAATTTTCTTGGACTTTGATTGAATTCATTACATAACAGGCACAATAATTTTCTAGAAAAATTAAAAAAATCTTCCCGTACTAATTAAAAGTACTAATAATAAATAAGACTCTCGTACGTTTTAAAATAAAAGTTAATAACATCCAGTGGCGCACCCAGAATTTGTTTGAGGGGGAGGTAAATTTTTTTATGCTACCTCCATTTTGAGTCCCTAAAATTTGTGTTTTAGTTTAATTTAAAGTACTAAAGATAGCAGTGCCAAAGATTCAGGTATCCTGCCTACCAACTAAAATCACCCTCTCTTACTTGTGCGTAGTTGACTGTCGCACACGTACCGTAGTCCGAAAGTGGGGTGGCCACTGTAAGGATGACGACATTTTTGGAACACTCCCTTCTCTTATCTAGATCTTATCTATTGTTCTGAAGCTATTTTCTTGTGGCATTTTAAAGTACTTACTATTTTATTGGGAAAAGCCACATTTGAAGGTTAAAATAAGTTGATTGACGTTTGACATTAATCCAACTTGTAATTACAATATATTTTGGAGACGGCTATCGCCGTATCCCCGTTCTCCTCCGCCAATCCTTCCAGTTCAAGGCATGCTCCTCCTCCAAATCTCTCGATTCCATTGCTGTTCTAATTCCTTCATTCCATGAGCGTCCAGTTCTACCTGATTTTCTTCTTCCAGGGGCTTCCATTTGTGAAGTTTTTAAGGCCAACGTTCGTCAGGCATTCTCAATGTGTCCAAACCATTTTGAACCTCTTCTTTCTATTCTGTTAATGACCGTTTCTGTAGCATTCATGTTATGTCTTACAGACTCGTTGGTCTTCCTTTCCTGCCTTGATGTTCTAGCACTTCTTCTCAAATAATCCATTTCAAGTGCCACCAATCTTCTCTTCAGATCTGCAATAATTGTTCATACTTAAAAAAACCATAACAAAGAACTGATTCAACCATGGTTTGCCCTATTCTTTTTTTGTCCCTTTTGGAAATGTTGCGATCCCACCATAAGGAGTTCAGACATCCTACAATTTTACGTCCCTGATTATTTAGGTGTTTAATTTCGGTTTCTCCCAAGCCGTTCTTAGTAATGAGTGCACCTAAATATTTAAATTTTTCCACTTGTTTGATTTCCACGTTTTCGTCTATCAACACTTCAAACGTCAATAAACTTATTTTAACTTTCAATTGCGACTTATTCCCAATAAAATAGTAATTAGATCTTATCTCTGTCGTTGGCCCGGTTGGTGTTTCTCTTCTTCTTTCTTTTTAATGACTGCTCGGATGTAATTGTAAACACTATTCCATCCCTCCTTACTTCCCGTCATCTTCACGATCATCTCTCTTACAGTCACAGGGTTCATACCTATTTCTTTATACATTCTGTTTCTCTCTACTGTATATCTATTACACTCCAGCATTGTGTGAGTAACAATGTCCGAATATTCGCAGTATAGGCATTTATCTGTATCTGTGTTTCTGAACCTATGAAGATACGCCCTAAAACAGACAATCTACCCAGTCCCTTCGGCTCGCAAACCGCATCTTGGTCCACTGGGCAACATCTTCCTTGTTGTTTCACCCTTCTTGTCATCTTTCCATTGATCTTTCCGTTTCTTCTTTTTTTATAGCTGTTATCAAATGCTCTCTTCTTTCATAGAGATGTCTCTTTTCTACTGATAACACATGCAGAGGAACACAACCCGTGATAGTCCACAAGGCTGCCGCATATACAGTCCTGTAGGCGCATGCTACCCGCAACAGACTCGTTTTGTCTACTTTTGTCACAAGCCTAATATTAGGTATCTACATCTAAATATAATGAAAAATATTATTAATTATTGTGTATTTATTCAATAATTATTGTGTTCTACATATTTAAAGTGGTATTTTAATTATTCAATTAGCGTTTTAGACTTTTGTATTGTGTGTAAAGGACAAGTTACATTTTTTTACTATTCTTTAAATATTTTTTATTTTATATACTTTACTTTTATTTACTTTATATACCCGGGGGGGGGGGTTTAAACCCCAAACCCTCCCCCTGAGGGCGTCACAGATAACAACTACAAATCATAGTTTTCAGCTTCACAAATTTGAGCACGAACAATTAATTATAATAATAATATTAATAATCACAATATCATTCAAAAGGCTTCAATTCCCTGTTCCAATATCATTTGCGATGATCATTAACAAATCTCAAGGCCAGACAATTTCCAGTTGTAGCTTGTATTTAGAGAATTCATATTTTTCACATGGTCAATTATATGTTGCATGCTCACGCATTGGTTAACCATCAAATTTATCTATTTTAGCAAAAAACAAATTAACAAAAAATATATGCACCAATTAGCGGTTAATAACAGTTATAATTTAGAATAATATAATTATTTGGAGTAAAAATAAAACTTTTTATACGTCCTTTGTGGAACTCAATTCATATAAAAGTTAACTATAACAAATTTTATATATAATTTAAAAAATGATCACGAAATCACAAACCCATGGTTCGTAGGGAATAAAGATGAATTGTAAGCTGGATGAAATATTAGTGCAGAGATAGAAACCCCAAGGAAACAGGACAAACGAAGGCCCCGTAAAATGTGGATGGACAATGTAGAGATGAGTTTGCAAACCTAAAGCTAAGATTGATACTATTACAATCCTATCCAACAAAATCAATAAAATAACAAACTTTAACAGATCAACAACAAGGATTCAGATCCGGAAGATCCTGCGTAGATGCCAGAAAAGTAAATCACAGAAAAGGTCATCGACTACAATAAACCAGCATATATATGTTTTACAGACCTGACAAAGGCTTTCAATCGCATCCAAGTCGAAGACGTCTTACACCTACTGTATAAAAGAAACATACCATTATCAATATTACATATAGCATATTACATATTATACAAACCATCGAAAATGTCTACTTCCATAATCGAATACAGGCAAAGATAAATGTAAAACTAACACAGTGTATACCAGTACAAATCGGCTTTACTTCCACATCACAACATTGTAAAGTTTTATTATGTCATACCGGGTATTTAAAAAGTTATAACCAATATTACCTGAAAATCGTATCAAGTTTAACTCCCTGTGTAATTAAAAAGAAGTATAGGAACATTGATCTATTGCGACCATAGTTTTTTAATAATTTTTAAAAAATTGAAAATTGAAAAATTGATTTAACCGCACTGGTTCAGTGAATTATGAAAAACATAAACGAACAAAAACTAGTGTGACAGAGGAAAACGAAATGAGTCTGTAGACGGCAGTTACAGCAAACCCACACACAAGTATAAGGAGTATTTCCAATGAACAAGAACTTAGAAAGTTAAAAGAATTTAGGAGGATTTAGAAAAAAAAATAATGAGCAGAGAGATTTTTTTGATTATGTCCTATTTGGTGATGAAGCTACATTAGATCGAAACGGTTCTGTTAGGTATACCTTTTCTGCTACTATTCAACAAGTAATCCATACCACATAGTAACACATAGTCAAACAAGATGGTCTCTAAATGTGTGGGGAGGTATCGTTGGTAACCATGTAGTAGGACCATATTTTTTGAAGATAACTTAAATGGTGAGATTTATTTAGATTTTATCGTAAATCAGTTACCGATATTATTACAAGAGGTTCCACTTAATGTGCGTGAACAAATGTGGTTTCTACATGACGGTGCTCCTGCGCACCACAACAAATTAGTACGTTGTGAACTTAATGACCAGTTTGGTGAAAGATGGATAGACCGGTAAGGTGGCCCCCAAGGTCACCAAAATTCAATAAAATGGACTAATTTTTTTGGTTGTTATGTTAAGAACGAAGTATATAAAATACCTCCAACAACAAGGGATAATATGAAAAATAGAATCCGAACTGCATTTCAAAATATTTCTTTTCAAATGCATAGTAATGTAAGCAACTCTTTCAATGTTTTGTGACAATATATGTGTCATACTGGCTGTATGACAATAAATCAAAGCAAAAAAAACCGCTTTCAAATATGCATAGATGTTTTGGGAGGTCATTTTGAACACCTTACTTAAGTTAGTTGAGTTAAAATTACTGTTTTTTATTTTTCTATGTGTTGTTATTTTTTTTTTAATTTTCCGTCGGTTATTTTTTATAAATTTTATTTGAAATAAATTGTTTTCTTTTATGTGTCGTTATTTTGTTACTGAATTAATAAACAATAATTTCAAACTGTCAGTTTCTGACATATCAATCATGGCTAACTCACAATAATAATTGGTAAACGTTAAAATATCTACCAAATTAATACTTTGATGGAAAAATAAAAATATCTAGAAAACTGATAACTTTAGGTATAAGAAGTACTTCATAAAATTTGAAGTACGATATTAGTACTTTTCGATAGTGATATAAAATACAGGATGTTCTATTTAAAATTACCAAGAAGATAATGTACTTGCATTTGACTTACCCTGTATTTGATTTAACGAATATTATGAAAACGAATATGTTTTATAATTTTTAACAATATTGAAAAAACTATGGTTGATATATATTCCTTTTTAATTATACAGAAATTTAAAATTGATACGATTTTCAAGTAATATTGGTTATAACTTTTTAAATACCTGATGTAATAAAACTTTACATTGTTGTGATATGGAAGTAAAGCATATTTCAAATTTAAAATAAAATACAGGGTGTTCCATTTAAAAAAAACATAAGTTTGGTCTGCCACCATCTTATGGAACACCCTGTAAGATTGTAACTAATTTTAAAATGTGGGTTAATAACTTTTTTTTGTAATTTTTACTATAACAGATTTACTGAGCTTCCTCACACTAATCAATCACCCAGTATAAATATATATATATATATATATATATATATATATATAAATATATATATATATATATATATATATATATATATATATATATATATATATATACTATATATACTAATCCATACCACATAGTAACACTATGGTATATATACCATGCGATCTATATGTATGGAATAAATTTATTTTTAGCGTTATTATGAACTATGTGAAAAAAATCTGAAACAGGTTGATTTTTATTCTTAAATTGACAATTTTCAGTATGAAAATAATATACCCCCTTTGAATTATAAGCACCCCCTCGAAAATTTTAAATAACAAAGGGGGTCGTATGGCACCTTGTCAGAAAGGGAGTTTAGTCCTCTGTTCAGCAATATAAAGTTTTTTGAGTTTGTGTAATCCTAACTGAGAAAATTGATTGTTAAGATAAAATTTTGATGTTTCTACCACAAAACTTTAGGTTCAATGAACATATATTATGAACATATATTAATGTCATATAATATTTAGAATGTATTTTTTAATGTACTTTATAATTAAATTAAATATTCAAAATGACCAATAACCGAGGCGATTTTGGAATTCCCGTACAACATTTTGTACGATCTCGGGGGTTATTTTGTTAATGTCAGCAGTTAAATCAGCAATACTGTTTGGTCTATTCATAAATACTTTAGATTTTAAATAAACCCATAAGAAGTAATCGAGGAGTTAAATCGGAGAATCTAGCCGGCCATTCGATCGTTCCACGTATTCCAATTCACCTATTGGAAAAAACCTCGTTTAAATAATTTCTAACTATACGTGCAAAATGCGGTGGAGCTTAGTCTTGTTGGTAGTAAATAGATCAATCTATCTCATTTGGATGATTAATTTTGGGAAAAAATCTTCGTAATGTAAGCACTAAAAAGTGAATTAAAAAATATAGATAAACCTCACCATCAACTGTGCCCTCAAAAAAATGAGAACCAATAGTTTTATTGTTAATGATACCAGCCCAAACATTATCTTTTTTAGGATATTGCGTATGAATCTCACACACCCAGTGAGGATTTTCTCTGCTCCAATATCTACAGTTATGTTTGTTAACCGTTCCGGTTAAATGAAACGTCGCTTCATCAGAGAAAACTAGTTTGTTTATAAACTGCAAATCTGCGTTCATTCTGTCCATCATCATTTCACAGAATTCTTGCCTTCTATCAGGATCATCTTCATTTAACTCCTGAAGTTCTCGAGTTGTCTTATGCGGATTTTCCTTAATCTTAAACTTCTTTTCAATTTTGCTAACTTTTGAGTTCTTATTTTATTACCTCAACCAATCATAACTAAATGTCTATTCTTTAAGTCTCGGACAAATCAGTCATAATTAAATTTAATACGCGCACAAATATTATACTGACGTCTTATAGTAACTTTAAATACCTAAATGACAGCAGCCTACTAGATTTTTTCCCTAATTTTTGGCAGAACAGATACGAAAATACCTGATTATTTCTTAAATATATTTTAATAGATCAGGCAATATTGCTGATTTAAAAGCTAGGATAACGGAAGAAATTAACAAAATAGGTCATACAAAAGGTACGAGAGTTCCAAAATCGCCTCGGTTATTGTCAAGAAGTGAATAATGGTGGTCAAGTTGAACATTTAATTTAATTGTAGAAATCAGTTTTCTCAGTTATGATTCTGCAAACTCAAAAAACTTTATATTGTTGAACAGAGGATTAAAATTCCTTTCTTACAAGGTGCCACACGACCCCCTTTGTTTTTTTCCCCCAATTTCCCCAATTTGACCCCCCCAATTTTCATACTGTAAATTGTTAATTTAAGAATACAAATCGATCTGTTTCAGGTTTTTTTTTACATAGTACATAATAACGCTAAAAATGAATTTATTCCATACATATGGACCGCATGGTATACTATAAAATACTCTCATAAAATTTACTTTAGCAATATTTACAATCCATCTTTAAAAACCTCAACATTTTATAGAATACGTATATTTGTAGCTAAAATACACTTACTTTTAGTACACACAAAGAATCGTTTTATGAAAAATCTCTTAGAATTTCTTTAAAGAACTACTTACAGCAATTGGCTCTTTGAAGATGTATTGCCTTAAAACTTTTACAAGATGTAATTTTATTGGCGATCAAAGTAGAAAAGTTACTGAAAAGGGCCACGTCGGTCTTTTATGTTTATTAAGTCTAAAATATCGTCTAACTTTCAACCAAGATTTTTAATTTTACAGAATATAAAAAAATTGATTATATTGTTAACTTCTCAGATTTGCTCATATTACTTTTCGATTTTTTTTTATTTATATTTTTTGGCTTGGATTTAAAAACTTCCTTCTTTAACCTTCCAGAAATAGGTGTCGGACCGTATAAGAGTAAATTCTAGCTTTTACGAACAAAAATAATTAGTGAGACTTTTTGAATAATCATATTCGTACGAACCTATGAATAAGGATTAAGATGTTGTCCAAACTAGAAGTGGTCAAAATTTATTTAAATGATTTTTTCTGTGCGAAATGAACTTTTTTGATGGCATATACAATACACAGATAACTCCACCAAATGCCCTTGAGATTTTTTTAGCTTATTTTGTTTAAAAAATGGTTCTAAGTAACTTTTTCTTAAAGTTAAACATTTAAGAGTTATCAATTTTATCTTTGAGGTATTCAAGTTTAAGCTTAGAATATCTACAAGATTCCGAGGGGTAATTTACCTAGAGGAGACGTCAGTCGTAACAATAATTAAGATAATTTATATTTTATTATATATATATATATATATATATATATATATATATATATATATATATATATATATATACATCTATTAAACATAGAACTAAAATTAATATTGTTACGAAAATTCATATTAAACTCACCAGGCTTCCGGATTATACCGCGTCGATTTTCACTGCGCCGAGCTTTCGACACGCTCTCTGATGTCTTTTCAGGACTTTCAGGGTCTAACTACATGGCACTACTGCTGCTGGGGACGATAAACTATTTATTTATACCGTCAATATTGACGTGGCCTTTGGTGGCGGGAGCGGACTATGGTTTCCTTAGGAGAGAGCCCCATGTCAATTGGATGTTGTCATCTCTTTTAAGAAAATTGGGCCATTTTTCAGGCTCTATGGCTTCTCGAATAATTCTTGGCTTCTATAAGCAGATGGGCCTATGGCTCTAGAGTTTTCAAAATCAATTTTGTGACTTGTATAAAGATCGTGTTGACTTTGAAACCGAATTTCTAACAGAAATAGAATGTTTATAAATCCTGGTTTGGTTTATATGATTGGTTTTGCTTATGTAAGATCGGGGAAAGCTTTAGTATGATGAGGGTTTGAGTCTTTGAGTTTAGATTAAATGGGAGATTTGTGCCTGTAGATGCTCCTGTTAATGCGATTTTTGCGGTAACCATTTTGGATAAGGGCCTGTTTTGAAGAATAGGGCTCCGCCGGTCTACTTGCATCATCTCAAAGACGTATTATTATGCAGACAAGGGTATTGATGCCTGAATTAATTTCTAAATGACATGATTTTTGGGTGATGAGTGTTGGTATGCAAATAGATTAATAAAAACCTTGGAATTGGTTTTTTCCTTATGAGAACGTCGAGAAACGGTAGGGATGAATCAGTTTCCATCTCCATGGTGAACAGGACACTAAGATATATACCATTCAGATGGATTTAAAAATAGACCAAAGCATCCTTGCGTGGGAGCACATGATGAATGTATCGATAATATATCGATAGTAGCCAACATGTGGGTTTGAGCATTGATGTAGATAGTGTTCGGGTCTCGAAGTCTTCCATAAAGATATTGACAATCACTGATGAGAGTGGAAAGTCCATTGGGGCACTATCTATTTATCTGTAGAATTGATTTTGGAGGATACAATAAGTGTTAACCATTCAATGTTTAATACGAGATAAGTGGTCTTGCTGGATATTTTATTTAGTTGATAGAATGTTTAATGTTTCGAACTTTATAAGAATGTTTGTAAAAAGTGAAACGATGTCTAAACTTCCTAGAATATCTGTGACTAATATATGGTATTGTTTAAAAAGCTCGATTATATGTGAAGAATTTTTGACCAAGGATGAATCACCTTCGGAGAAAGGTTGTAAAGTTTTGGCCAGATGTTTTGCCAATGGTTGTGTAGGATAGTTGTATGTACTGATCACAGAACGTATAGAAATATGTCCTATTCATATTATCGAGTTAATGACCACCAAACGGACGAAGTAAATGTTCATGTAAGGCAAATGCTTCGTCGGCCACGAACACATAGGGCAGTTCACACTTAATTCCCAATTTGTTGGTAGATGGAGGTATATTCAATCTTTTGTTTATCAAACATTTTCCAAAACTCGGTTTTGTTAAATACGGCCAAATCGCATTCTTTGCCATATGCACCAACACCAATAAAAATAAAATTAAAATTTGAATCTGCACGGCCATCAACACAATTAAAACGTTATCTTTATAGTTTAAAAATATTGATCCACAATATAGCTTATAGCTTTAATTCCTATTCTAAATATGTATTGAAGATCTGTGAATGAACTTCCTGATGACAAGAATTTTGGTCATCCATGTTTTATTTTTCATACAAAAAAGTTACAAACAAGTGGAGCAACGCAAGAGGTAACTGGATGAGATGTGCGAAGAAACTGAAAGAGATCAAGTCGAGTTTAGCAAAGACTACCTCAAAATATAAATTTTTTGGGCAAATGCAATTCTTCTATAAAATTTTAAGTCATAGACTGACTAAAATGAATATGCCACTAATTCGTCCCACAACCAACTGTCTAAGATGATTCTGCTGTACAAAAAAAGACAAAAACTACAGATCATTTTTTGGCAGCAAAGATACGCGAGATGCTGGATTGTTTCAATCGTGAAGCTAGCAGTCCAGTCATGTGTTTCTTCAGGAGAATTGCATCTACTATTGAGAAAATTAGTGATGCGGAATTCATAAATTTTCAATTCGAGATAATTTTATCCCTAAGAAACACACAAACGAGAAAAATGCTTATGGCGCAGCATACCTCCAGTAGCTCCAAAGCTACCAGCCGCAGCCCCAGAATGATCAGCTCTAGAACTTTGAAAAGAGTACGTTATATCAATCACAAGCATATATCGTTCAACAAAATAGATACCTCGCAAAATTTGAGCCATATCGGAGTACACCCACAACTTCAACTGCAAATTTCAGTCAAGTGAGTGAACCACAAACACCAGCACCAGAATCATCTCCTCCAATTGCATAACAATCTTTATTATACTTACTTACTTACTAGCCAACGCCCACCCTTGGCATGTTAGCCATTTGGTGGCGCGCTGACCAGTATAGACGAGCCGTTTCTCGTAGGCGATCTTCATCCTCCTCGTGTGGGTCTGTTTTCAGGGCTGGGCACTCTGGAAGGTGAGCAGCATCCATCTGGGGCTGATCACATAATGGACAGTTGTCATTTTCGCGGACGCCGATGCGATGTAGATGGGAGGCCAGGTAGTCATGCCCCGTAGTTGTTCTGAACACGGCTACACTAATGGGTCTCGGCAAGTTGCGAGAGATTGGTGACTCTATTAGGTGGGCCCAAGATTTTCCAGCACCGGCTTGTATTTGCTGCTCTTTTATCTTCGCTTTGATTCCTCTTCTAATGGTGGACTTTGCTGATGTGTACGATTGGAAGCTAGGAGGCTGTGGAAGAGTAGTGCCTTCTTTTGCAAGTTCATCCGCCGCTTCATTTCCTTCAACACCGACATGACTAGGGATCCATTGTAGAGTAATCAGCCACCCTTTTTCCATCAAGTTCGATAGTTGGACACGACAAGATATTGTTTTGGCACAGTCGGTGTATCGATTTGTCGACAGAGCGAGGATTGCGGCTTGGCAGTCGATGAAGAAGGCAACTTTTTGGGGGTGTTGGAAATTCTCAAGATTTTTTGCAGCTTCGTGTATAGCAGCAATTTCGCCGTCGTAGTTGCTGAGAGGGACACCCACAGCTATAGAGCCTTTGAAGAATGATGAGACATATCCTGCTCCTGTTCTTCCCGAGTCCGGCATCGAGGATCCATCGCAGTAGATGTGGAGCCACTCATGTGCTGGGTACTTGGTGTGTATCGTCTCTAGGGCGGCTTTCCTTAGGGCAATGTCTGACGATAAGTGCTTCGGGTCGTTATGGTTTTCAAGCAGTAATTCTGTGTTTGGTAGACAGCGGGCCAGTGTGGTTTGCGCTGGGAAGGGGGCGGCTTCCGACAGGACAATGTGGTATTTTTCCATGATTTGGTTTGCTACTGTAAGTGGAGTAGTTTGTGTTTTAAGACGTGAGGCTGCTTGTCTATATTCGTCCCATTTTTGTGGAAGTATTCGTCTTTGCCTTTCCCAGAAGGTTAACGCGTGTTGCTCTCTGCGGCATTGTATTGGTTCAATACCGGTCTGGGCTTCCATTGATGTAATCGGTGTTGATTTTGGAGCACCGGTGATGACGCGAAGGGCAGTGTTCTGGGCGACTTCAAGCTTGGAGGTGGTATTTGTACTCGCAGTTATTGTAGCTTCACTCCCATATTCTAATATCGGCCGGACATAGGTTTTGTATGTTGCTACCAGGACATCTTGCGTGGCGCCCCACTTTGTTGCTGTGAGACGTTTGAGCAGTCGACATCTCTTTGTGGCTTTCTCTGCAATGTCGTCGATTTGAGGTTTCCACGTCATTTTCTTGTCTATGTACACCCCCAAGTATTTTGTTACGTCCTGTCTTTCCAGATCAACTCCTTTATACGTCAGCTTGACAGCAGTCTGTTTTGTTAAAAGGCTAAGTACCTAATATACGGTTTTGGTTGTACTGACTGTTAGGCAGTTTTTATCCGCCCATTTTTCTAGATTTTTCAGAGCCTGGTTCATTACTCCCTCGAGCGCTCTCAAACTGCTACTTGATGCCCATATTAGGATGTCATCAGCATACAGGAGGGCTTCCACACCAGGTGTCTTTCTAATCATTTCGAGCACATCATTTATCATTAAGTTGAATAATTGACAGCTGATGACAGCTCCTTGTGGCAGCCCTTGTCTTTGCAGTCTTAATTTGGAACAGTGGTTGTGAAATTTGACTCTCTGATACCTTTCCCCTAGAAAGGATTTTATCCAATTAAATAGTTTGCCGTCAACTCCGGACTACGCTATCTTGTGTAACAGCAAACCTCTCCATACTGTGTCGTATGCAGCTTTGAGGTCTACTAGCACTGCTACTGTTGACATCTTACGGTGGAAAGCATCCTTGACTTTTTGGGCAAAATCGACTACATGGTCCATGGTGTTCCTGTGTTTCCTGAAGCCAGCCTGAGCGTCGTCAATCAGTTCAAGATGGGTTATGGCTCGGTTTAGTCTGCCCAGAACCATTTTTTCGGCTACTTTGCATAAGGAGCTTGTGAGGGATATTGGCCGGTAGCTATCAGTCAGGCTCGGGTCTTTTCCTTTCTTTAAGGTGGGTATGACCTCGCTCTTCCTCCACTGACTTGGGACTCTTGAATTCCATGTTAGGTTAATCAAATTCAGAATGGTGCCTTTGGATGAGGCTCCCAGATATTTAAGCATTTCCGGGTACAACTCGTCAATCCCTGCTGCCTTTTTCGTTTTTGTGTCAGAGAGAGCCGCTTCCAGCTCCAACATCGAGAAATCTTCTGAACAGATGTCGTTTATATTTTTGCTCATCTGCCGGGGAGGGGGATAACGCAATAGTCTTGCTCTCTTCCTCTTATTTATTTTAATATTACTCACTTTAGTGTAGTGCTTACAGAGTTCGTTTGCTATATCGGCATGTGTAGTGAGTTCTCTAGCCATGCCTCTCATTGGCATTTGCTGTTGCTTGTTTCCATCATTGTTTAGCGTAGTAACGAACCTGTGCGCTTTGACGCCGTCTTTTCGGAAAACGAGCTTAGCAAGAAAGGATTTGAAAGCTTCTCTTTTGCCTGACTTAATGGCTTGAGTTAGGACCGCTTGTCTCTTTCGAAGCTCTATACAATCGTTCATTTGCCTGGATTTTTCAGCTTTTCCTCTGGCTTTATTTCTGGCAGCTTTCAATTTGGATAGCGTTGGGGACCAGAAAGTCTTATACCCTTTAATTTGACCTCGCGGTATGCACTCTTTTGCACATTTGAGTATGGCCTCACTTACTTTCTTTGTTGCTTCTTCTTGTTCTTGTAATGTTAGTTGAGTTAGGACTTCATTTGTGCATTCCCTGTACTTTTTCCAATCCGTCTTTTTAAAATTCCAGCGCGGGGCGCGATTTTGGGCTTTTTTGTCCTTTGCCAGTTTGCATGTCACTAGCAGAGCGCGGTGACCACAGCCTGCTGCGTCGTCCAGGAGGGTTACATTGATCTTCCCTGTAATGTGTGGGTGCGTTTCGACAAGATCGGGCCTTGTTTGACTTCCTGTAAACGATAAGAACGTAGGTGGGGTGTTTACTACATCGAGATAGTTGGTATCCAGGAAGTATTCTAGGTGTTTCCCAACGTTGGTGGTTCTAGAGTAGCCCCATCTCGTGGATGGACTATTGAAATCTCCAATTATGATGGTACTTGGCTGGATTTGTTGCTCTACCAATTCCAATGCAGGTATATTATCTGGCGGATTGTATAGTAAGAAAAGGGTGACATGTTTCGAGTTTTTCCAGACTTCTACCTTGAACATTTCCAGTTTGTCTCTATCCTGCATTTCGTAGATTGTGTTAGCCTTGCATACTAGAGGGGTTTTGATTCCGATAATAATTCCTGACGCCACTTGTCGACTCCTCTTCAGCACATGGGTTGAATAGCCAACTGTAGAGTAGAGATGAGGTGTGTCTGTAGCGGCTCCTGCCTCTACAATGACATATATATCAACGTTCTTTTCGAGAACGCTTCGTTTGAGTTCTAAAAACTTGCTGTTGCTTAGACCTCCAGCGTTCCAGAAGATGACTTTGAGGTCTGTGTCGCTGCCCTGAGAAGGGTCGTTTCGAGTAGTGATTCGTACACTCATGGATCAGCGCGCGTAACGACGAATCGCTGCTGCTCATTTAGTGTTACCCAGGGGACACGTGTGATCGTACCTTGCGATAGACCATGTACGCGAGCAACTCTGTCCCCCACAATCTTTATTATCAGACCAGTCTTTCCGTTAGCTAAAGCGACATGCAAAATCCACCTCATTTTACCAATAATTTTTGTTTTGTATGTAGACTGTATATTTTTTAATGATAAAGAACCCAATGAGTTTGGAACTCATTAGAAGTTTGAGTAATGAGTAAGGAGTAAGGAACTTTTTATTCTGTTATACATTTAATATAATTCATACATAGTTTATTAACAGCTAGTTGCTCATCAGGTGGAATTGATAGCCTCATATTAGCGTCAGCACGTTATAATTTATCATGAACTATTCCTAAAAATTTGTGGAAAGAGTCTGGATCCATTCGGAAGTAATTGAAAAATTTTGTTTCGTCTTTTTTCAATTCTTCGTAAAGTGTATGGAAAGCACCATACTATTCTAACAAAATAGGATGTATTCATATTTTTCTTTTACGCTTTTTTTATACAAATAATACGCTAGTATAACTTTTTGCTTTGACCACAACATGAACATGACGATAACATGTATTGTGTGAACTTATTATTTTCGAACTGACGATATTTCGGAGATTCCATACTGACAACGGACTCATATCCCTTAAAATCCATGAACCGTCGACATGGGTACCCGCTTATCATCGGCTAAGCAAAGCTAAAAACATATTCAAATTAACTAATATTTGTTAACAAATAACACCCTATTAGTCATATTAGATTAATATTGCATGTTGATGTATATATATATATATATATATATATATATATATATATATATATATATATATATGCTAAATAAATAAATAGTCAGTTTTTTATAAATTATTTTGTATTAATAAAAAATCTTTAGTAATCGATTTTATATTCACAAAATATATTCGTATTAATAATAGACTATTATCCAAAACTTATCTACGCATATAATTGATATTCTGCATAATCCGCCATTCCATTTCAATTTCTGATTCTCAACACTTGAAATCCATACAAATGAGCAGAGTAATAACCTTCCATTTTACCCGAAATAAGAAAATCTTGGGGTGTATGATTTTAATCTGAAGAAGGCAGATTTTGTGTGGAATACGTTATTGGGTATATTGAAAAGAAACTGAAAGGTCGTGTATTTTTTACGTTCAAAGCTGAGTGAAAAATTTATAGAATATATTGTAGGTTCCTTAACAACATAAAATATAAAAAAATGTCACTGTGGGTTTAGCATAGCCATGCATTTAGTTTAATAAAATTGATTGTAATTTCTATATTTTATAACGATTACAATAATATATAACTTAAAAAATTGAAAACAAAACTAACGAATAATCAGAAGAGATGTATGTGTGAAAAAGGTATTTACATGAATCAACGTTAATGCATTAGCAGAAAATTCATCATCAAAAAATCGAAAACTACTTTTAAGATCAAGAATTAGAAAATCTCATAAAATAAAAGAAAAACGTATATCATCATCAGTCTATAGTCACCTACTGCTAAAATTACCACTATAGGCCTCACCTAAAAACTTCTATTTATATTTATCTTGCTAAGTACACTATAATTTCGTGACTACGCTTAGAGAAAAAACAAATGACAGTAAAATTGATTATTTTCTCTGGAAAGCTATCAAAACAAGAACCTTACATAACATTCCAATAAGATTCACGTGTTGGTGTTCATCGAGTACAGATCGTTAAGTTAATAGCAATTTTATACTAGTTTTTATTATCTTGTGATAGCAAAAAGTACGATCAATTGGCTAAAAAGTACAAACTCCTTCTTCTCTTCCTCATTCCTTAAGCAATTGTGAGGGCATGATGACACTGTAAATTATACTAGCTTGGAGGTGCCTTAGCTGGGACTATCTTCTGTTCTATTAAAGTTAATCTTGCGGTTATTATTTTCTGCTAGCTGGTATGCTAGTCGGCGAAACTCTTTTATAGTCATGCCAAACAGTTGTTTTTGAATATCTTTCAGATAAACGACAAAATCAAGCTCTTGTTCAATAGTGAAAACAGTTTTATACTTTCTCGATGTTTTATCAATGACAACATCTGGATTCTCCCGTCTTTTCTGAACATATCACTCCAGCGTTGATGATGGGACATCAAACCGATTAGACGCAGTCACATATCCCATTTGTCCACTGATAACCGCATCTACAGCTTGCTTCATAACATCGGTAGAGCCAGTAGTTGTACCTTAATTTTGGATCTAGTAATGTATACTCCTTCCTTCTAACGTAAACTATATCTTTAGAAGTAGTAGCGGTTACTTCTTGATGTCCAAACAAACTTACCATTTGCAGCATATACATCTCTCCTGACCATACTCTGAATAAAGAAGAGTTAGTCTATTAAATATTTTAACTTCCCCTCCCGTGCATTTTTGTTGGTGAATTTAATGCCTATAACAGAATTTGGGCCTCATTCCATACTTTTAGTAAAGGTAAAGTTATTGCAGATAACATTACTAGAGTTACATACATACATTTAAAATTTCTTCAGAAACATTTTCAACCACTGATCTTAGCCTTTGTAACACCAAAATAGCAACCTTCCTTTTCTGGGAGGTTTTTAATTATCTATTTAAAGAAACCACTTTCCAATCACCATATCCAGCTTCTCCAAACAGAAAACCACTACGAAAAGTTTATGGAACTTTAAAAACGCTGATTAGTCAAAAGTTAATTCTTAAACCGATCACATGTCGGTGAAAAACCATCTTCTCAGTTCACAAAATAGTACCCTGGTGGAACTCAGATTGTAATACCGCCATTTGTTTATCCATGGATGCTTTAAATAAATATAGGCGAAATAAAACCCAGGAAAATCTTCTTAGGCATAAACAACTTAAAGCTTAAGTCAAATTCATTATTAAGTAAAGCAAAAGACCCTTTTGACAAAATCACACTTCCTTCCTAACAAACAATGCAAACCCCACACAACTATAAAAAAATTTCACAAATTCAAGATAATAAAACTAACTTTAAGATTCCTTTAGAAGATAACTGGTTGTTGAATATACACTTCAACAACACAGTTATCTGTGACAGCCAAGTAATTTTCGATACACTTACTAATTATTTCGGAGACAAATTTAATAAAAGTAATACAACTTTCCCTCCTAGTCCTTTACATACTCAACTTTCTTCAACTTCTCGTCAACTTCACTTGATATCACGTTTATAAACGCACCCTTTACCCTGCATGAACTGAAATTGGTCTTGTCTTCATGTAGAAGATCTGCCAACATTAAAGTTCGTCTACGGTAGCTTTATCTATTCCTCTTATCGAGAGCATGTACCGTGAATTCAATGAACCTTCTCTCAGTTTAATATGACAATTTCTTCTACTTCCACATGCTGCATTAATGCTGCCACATGCTGCAAATCCCTTTAATTTCGTTTATTTCCTGATTATCAAAATGCCGTGTTCTTTCAACAGCAATATCCAACACCGTATCATAAAACCAGTACTTTTCACTACTTAAAAATATGAACCTCCGTCTGACTAGTTCACTTCCTTTACCTTTATTTTCTCCCTGGGCTAAATACCTTCCTTTAATAGAAACCTTACTCACCATATTTACCAAATATGAATCTTCTGACCTTATAAAGAAAGCATTTTTAGAAATTATACAAAAAAATCTATACAATGGAATGCTCTATACCGATGCTTCTAAAACTACCACTGGTGTTATCTGTGCAGTCACCACTTAACATGACTACACCACTAAACTTGTAAGATCATCTCAGTTATGCTTAATATGTAGCGTTTAGACAGGTGAATTCTATATCATTCTGTTGGCTTTTAAGGGCATATCCCATCAACACATACTTATTGCCATTTGTTCAGACTTTATTTCATCTATCCACTCATTCAATTCAATTTTCACTCATCACCCATTAGTTCAAAACATTTATGACATATACCAAAATCTCTCTGCTGACGATGTAATAGTCTTTCTCATATGGCTGCCTTCCCATACTCAAATTACTCGTAATGAAACAGCCGATCATTTTGCCAAAGAAGCCCCAAACCCTAGCACTGAATTCACCATAATTTAACGAGCTAAAACATTAAACTCATTTTCAAAAAGTCAGTAGAGGATACTTGTCAAAACCTATGTAGAAGAGGAAAACAACTTTTCGTAAACTACAACCGTTTATTAATCATCTCTTCCTGGACTTCCCAACTAAAAGAAAAGCATCGATTTTATTATATCATGAAAACTATACAGTTTCTAAAAACCACTCAACTCTACCAGAAGATTTAACCTAATAGACATTAGTTAAAGTGATATAATTATTATTTGTTTTCATTATTTATCCCAGATTTAGCCATACGGCTCACACTCCCTATAAGGGGAAAATTCACTCATCCCAGATACCTACGGTATTAAAAGGATTGAGCTCTGGTGGGACTCTTTCCATGTTATCGAGTCCTAGATGACTTGGTATGTCGGTGTATCTCCCGAAAATGTTCGCACGCATCTGGACGTCAAAAGTAGCACAGCTTTCTGCATGATCTTATATAGATGTTCATTTAGACCCAGCTTTTTTATGTTTTCTAGGAGGTTCTTCGAAGTGACTTCAGTGGTAGAAAGAATAATAGGTATCGTCTGGATACTTTTCATTCTCCATTGTCTCCTTATTTGTATTTCCAGATTTCTGTACTTGGCGATCTTATCATTGTACTTAACACGCAGATTATTGTTGTTCGGTATCGCCACATCAATTAGTGTTGTTTGTCTTGTTAGTTTGTTAACTAGCACGAGATCTGGTCTATTATGTGCTACAGTCTGGTCTGTGAGCACAGTGCGATCCCAGTATAGCTTGTAGTTGTCACTCTTAAGCATACTTTCAAAAACATATTGATAATATGGGAGATGGTTTGTTTGTAGAAGTCCCAGTTCAAAAGCTATTTCTTGATGAAAGATCTTCCCTACTGAGTCATGCCGTTCCTTATATTCAGTTGCCGCAAATACCTGGCCGCACCCGGTAAGATGTTGGATAGTTTCTTGGGCTTGACATCCATATCGGCATTTATCGTTTTGGACCTGAGGGTCTTTGACGATATATTTCAGGTAATTTTTGGTGGGTATAACCTGATCCTGAATAGCGAGTAATGAACGTTCTGTTTCAGGGAACATCTTTCCTGATGTCAGCCAATAGTTTGACGCTATATTCGACATAGTCGACTGGTCTTGACTGACTTCATTCGGATGTCGCCCGTGCAGAGGTTTACCCATCCAGATGCGATTATTTATTATATTTAATATTATTTTTTCTGTACCAATGACCATAGTTGTCAAGGTACTTTATGTAAATAAAATAAAATCTTCCAATAAGGAATTCAGATATTTCTTCTTATTCAAGTGCCCTGTCCGTTGCGAACGTTGGCTATTAACATGGCAATTCTGATCTTATTTGCGGCGCTTCTGAATAGTTCGACCGATGTGAGCCCGAACCACTTCCTCAGATTTTGGAGCCACGAGTGTCTTCTCCTGCCTGGCCCTCGCTTACTGTCTATTTTTCCCTGGACAATCAATTGCAGTAGACGGTACTTATCGTGTCTCAATATGTGGCCTAGATATTCAAGCTTTCTTTGTTTAATTGTATTCACGATTTCTTTCTCCTTTCCGATTCTTTGGATTACCTCTGTGTTGGTGACATGTTCGGTCCAGGATATACGAAGAATGCGTCGGTACACCCACATTTCGAATGCTTCTAGTTTTCTCGTGAGCGTCTCCGTCAGCGTCCAGGCCTCCACACCATACAGTAAGATCGGAAAAATGTAGCATTTAACTAGACGTAGTTTTAGGGGAAGAGACAAATCCCTGCTTATGAGGAGCTTTTTCATATTGCAATTCAGATATAAGCTGGGCAAACATCATCCAGGAAGAAGGTTAAACTAAATTAGTAACTTTAAAAAAGTTGCTAATGAAATCAAAGAAAACAATTCAAAAAACTACTGGGTTTGATTTAGTTACAGGAAAAATCCTAAAGCAACTATCTAGGAAGGGCATAGTTAAACTAAAACACATCTTATCAACGCATCGTTCCCATTAAGGTACGATGTGGACAATAAATGAGGTTAGAATGATGCTCAAACCTGAAAAAAAAAATGAATTACAGTTTCACTGTACAGATCGATTTCTTTACTCTCTTTAGCTTCAAATCTATATGAGAAGCTGTAATTATTTACAATAGTGGTTATACGTACAATTACATACAGATTATAGAACTCAACAATGAATAGAAGAATTTTCTAATTTTAGCGTTGAAATTTCTAAATGAAAGTGTTCTACGTTAAATAATAATAAATAAAATAAATAAATAAAACTTTTATTTAAATTAAATATTTATCGCCTGCAGCAATGATATAAATACTATAAATATTTTTCCTTAAATTTTAAACATCTGTAAGTCAGGTTTAAAAAAATAAATTTTTTTTGATGATCATGTCTTTTCGCATTTTAGAACAGAAGATTTTTATTCAAATACAATATTATCCCCCTCGTTACATTCTAATGAGCGGGAATGATTAAAAACACTAAAAACACGACAGCTTCAGCAATTTTTTCTGAAAATCGGACAAAGAAGTATAAAATGCCTTCGTTATTTTTACCTATAGAAGCGAAATCTCATTTTATTTCAGCTGTCATTCTTTGTTGCGAACTTATTTATTTGCGTTGCCGTTTCTTTTGACGATACTGAAAGGTCTCTATATATTTTTTTAATTTATCATAGCACGTTGGAGATGAATCGAAAGGGAAATATAACATAATAACGCCTGTATTAACGGATGTAGAACGGATAAAAGGTATAATAAAATATTGAGAGCTAAATGCCGGTAATTCAAATAAAATAAGGATTATTCATTGAAAATAAAGTGTCTATCTATGCTAACTTATTCGTTATTATTTTTATTGTTGACTTATCAACTGTATGTATACCTCGTTAAAAGGTAGGAATATTATTAGAAAGTGCTAAACAGAAATCTTTGATTTGATCCAAATAATTAATTTTAATAAATTACCATTAGTGCATTTGTTTTAGTCGGCTGGAACTCTATGTAGTTTATTTATTTATTGACGGGCTAAACCCTTTTTCAGTTTGTGTACAATATGTATAAAATACAGTAAGATACATAAGCTAGCTACAACAGTTTTTTAACATGTTTTTTAAATGATGCAGTTGAAGTATTAAATATTTCTAAATCTGTTTGGTAATTGTTCGCCGTACGTAACATCCTAGAAATAACTTCAATAAGTCCATAATTAGTAGAATGAAAATCTACAAAAAACAGGTCAGAATTACGGGTTCTTCGCATAGGTATATTAAATAAGATTAAACCCAAAATTTCAGGGCAATTAATAAATCCATTTAGAAGCTTATGTAAAAAATATAATTCGAATTTAGCTCTTCTTGTCTCTAATTTGTTCATTTTAAGTTGATTAAGAATATAACTGTATAATCTCCACGTCTTAAACCCATTTTATAACCACATATCCTTAAAAATCTGTTCTGAACTTTTTCTAATTGAGTTTTCTGGGTATTATAAAAAGGACACCATATAATACAGCAGTATTCTATAATTGATCGCACTACCGAACAGTATAATATTTTAAACGTAAAAACTGAAAAGTCCTGTGAATTTTTCTGGATAAATCCTGACATTTTAAGGGCACGTCAAGTTATGTCAATATTATGATCATTAAAGTTCAATTTTCTATCCAGTGTTACACCCAAATCCCGTATCTGACGTACCTCTTGCAGAACAGTACCATTAAGTGTGTAATTATTATTAAAAGAAGCCTGCGTTTTACTAAACGTGATTTTAAAACATTTTTTTTAGATTTAAGTTTAAAACATTTATTTCACACCAACGTGAAAAATTATTTAAGGACAACTGCAAACATTTACAATCAGAGAGGCAAGCGATAGATCTGAAGATTTTTATGTCATCAGCGAATAAGAGAAATTGATCGGAGTTAATTGCTGTTTGTAAATTGTTAACAAATATATTAAAAAGCAGTGGACCCAAATGAGAACCTTGTAGAACATCTGATGGTATATGAATTGGTTTTGACTAAAAACTACCATATTTAACTATTTGAGAAAGATTAGGCAAATAATGTTTAATCCAATTTGAGATATTACCGCTAATGCCATAGACACAAAGTTTGGTAATCAAGATTTCATGATTGACTCTATCGCAAGCTTTTGAAAAAACAGCATAGATCGACCTGGGAACCAGACTCCAACGAGTTAATAATAAAATTTGTATAATACACCAGATTTGTAACTGTGGATTTACCTTGGCTAAAACCATGTTGTTCACCAATTATTATGTTTTTACAATCAAAACTTAACATTCTATTTACAAAAAAATCTAATAGTTGTGGTAACTCTGACTGTATACAAACTGCACGGTAATTTTCAGCTTTATCTTTCTAACCAGACTTAAAAATTGGTTTTAAAAAAATAGATTTCCAGAAATCTGGAAATATGCCTTAGGTTAGTGGTAGGTTAATTAAATGGTATATAGGTTCTGCCAAAATGTGTACACATTTTTTTTAAGAATACAATGGAACTTCGTCAGGTTCCTTGGTAAGTTACCACGGGCTACTCAGAATCTCATCAATTATTTCCTTAATGTCAAAAACATAATTGCTTACATTCGCAGACTTCTTAAATTTAAAAATAGGAGTTTGATTAACTACAACATCATTGTAGACAGTTGAAAAAAAGTTTGCAAAAATATCAACGATTTCTTTACTATTTTCCCCAGTATAATCATCATGCTTAATAACTGATGGTAACATATGTCAGTTTCCTTTACTATTTATAAATTTACAGAATGATCTAGTTTTTTCAGATATATTGTTTTCAGTTTTCTGAATATGTCGTTTATATAGCGAATTCGCAAGTTCTTTACACTGAGTTCTAATACATGAAACTATATTATAATCTTCTTCCCTACCTCTCTGTTTGAATGTTTTATGAGTTTTATGAGATCACAGTTATACCAATTAGGTTATGTGGATGTTTTATATTTTTTAATGGGTACAAAATTGTGTATTAAATTGTATATAATTTCATAGAAGGTTTCAATAGCCTCGTTGATATTTTTTTTTAATGAAAACTAATTTCCAATCAATCTCAGCCAAAAGATAATTTATTCTAAAATAATCACCATTTCTGAAGTGTACAAAGTATTCTTCATAATTCAAAGTTGATGAGTTAACATTAACAAACAATCCCAAAGAAACTGGAGTATGATGGACACTTTTGTCAAGCAAGGGATCTGATGGTTCCGACACAATTATATTAGATAAACTAGAAAAAACTAAGTCAAGAAAAGTATTTTTGCTATTAGGTATCACATTAATTTGAAATTAATTACAATAACTTATAGTTTACTATATATAACTTAAGTTTACTATATTTTGTCAAAACTATGAATTATTTTAAAAACTCTACAATAAAAGTTACAATTACGTAATATGGAATTTAAATCAAAATTAAAAAATAGAGAAAGTATTGTCGGGGCAAAGCAGAGAAATTATAGCGAATGGTATGCATTTTATGCAACAAGCAGAGATAACGAACCTTTGACACTAGAAGTAACAACATTTTTATTCTTTTTTATTTGACAAAAACCTATATTGGGTCTACTAATAAAATACATTTCTACAAATTTTTTACATATATGACAAATTTCACGTGTTTTATTCTTGTTGCAGTTCCCTGTTTGAAATTGCCTACTTTTATATATTGATTTCTTTGTTGTACCCCTTCGTTTTTTATCCCTTGATGTTAGCCTGCCCTTAGTCATAGAATCTTCTAGTCGCTATTCTTTTGCTAACTGAAGTAGAAAATGTTAGATATCTGACTGCCAGTAACTTCCTTATATAAAATCTAATCATTTATTTTCGCAATATCTAAAATATTAAAAACAAACTTGTAATGGCCATCTTCTTGAAGTTGATTTGGTTGAATACTATCTGGCCATCTGATCTACAACGTCTACTCCGTATTTTCTGTGGTTGTAGTAGGTAATGGTTTCCGGTTTCTTTTTTATTTGTGCCTATTTCAGTATTATTAGAGGATAGAGAACTTAGCACTAGAACATTTTTGTTCGTTTTTCTTCGCTACATCGTTAGCGTCAAGTCTTCGTATTTTGTTTTGGAACATGATTTCTTGCTCGGTTTTGTATTCCAACAATCCTGGTAGCCCTTTAATAAATATTTTGACTGGGCATCAGCTACACGCCAGAATTAAATTCAAAACTTATTAGGTTTATTAGGCATGTACTGGGTAAAGCGGCATCTTGCCTTCGTGGGAAAAATCTGTTCGCCGATAGATATATTTTTGCCAGATACATACTATAATATAAAATTCTCTATAAATGGGTTTCATACTCCCCACGTAAGTGCAAGTGTTGATAATCACTCAGATCTGGTACTTCTCATATCAAAACGGATAAATCTCATTATTTGTGAAAATCTGTTTCTAGACATAGTCTCTTCAAATAATTTTGGACCCCAAGTACCAGACCACTATCTATATTAATGCTTCCCTTAGTGTGAGCTATTGGTCTAGCAGCTTCCTTTAAAACAATTTGACTGGTACGTTTTCGTAAAATGAACGAGATACATTATGTACTATGCAAGTATCTGTATCTGTAGAGTACGGAGGGCGAGTAAAGTCATACAGCACCACATAGGTCACAATTGACCCATCGTGCGTCCTCTCAGGGATCTCTCGTCCTTAACTTATTGTCCATTTTGCTATTTTTAGAAAGAAGAACCAGTCACCAGGGTATATCTCCCGTATTTGGGCAGATGTAGGCCAGGGCTAGCCGAATACGTACTCTCGTATTAACGATAATTCCGGGCATTCACATAGGACATGTTCTAGAGTTTCGTCTTCTCGTTTACACTTGCTGTATAAAGGTGTCTCTTCTTCTTCTTCAAGTGCCGTCTCCATCAATGGAGGTTAGCGGTTATGGTGGCAAACGTTTGTCTCTATTAGCCCGGAATCGCTACCCAATGAACGTCTTTGACCAACTTTATCAGGCACATACTCGTCATCTTCATTATCGGATACATCTTCACCACATAACTCGACTTCAGATTTATTATCTGACAAATTTTGTCAGAATTTTAATATCGATGAGACATGATAACAGCAAAAAGGAGAAAAATCACAATGGAAAGTCAAAATACAGATTGAACACGCACTTGCAAAGAGCACACTTAACCTAACTAACAATTTTTAATGAATTTTATACAGAAAATAAGTAAAAACTTCCCAGAAAAGTATAATAAGCTGTCATAAGGACGGCATTTTTTTAGGCAGACATCAGCATATTCAAAAAATTATTACACTAAGTACCTGTAAACAAGAAATAATTGTTATCTCCAAATAGATCTAGAAAAGTCCTCTGTTTTCAATATTGTAAAATGAATACTAATAAGTAATACAGAGGTTCAAAATTAGAAAGCGGCCAAAATGATCGCATCCGCTGCTTTAAGGTAAAGATTACCATATCACAAAAAGTAATTACACTAAGTACATCTAAAAAAAATTATAATGCTCAAGTAGATGTGGGGAAAGTCCTTAATTATTAAGTTTCCAACATAACTATAAATAAGTAATACAGAGGGTCAAAAATATAATGCGGACAAAATGATCGCTCTTCTTTGCTTGTAGTGTTAATAGCCTTAAACAAGTGCAGAAACTTGTTTCAAAAGTTAGACTATTATGGTTTTTCTGGCTATACCTTTTTGGGTTATATTTTTTTTGCGTCTATGGAAATACCAGCCAGTTCTGTCTAAACTATGCTAAAAGTTTTGCTGAAACTCAACTTTATTCTTAGGTTTAGTGATCTGGAGTATATTTAGCCTTCTTTTTGCCTCGGCCCCACAACCTCTGCGGCACTTTGGTTTACTCCCCTGAGGTGATCCTTGCCAGCCGCATGGACTAAAATTTGAGATGAACAGTGCTGTACCTCCTTATCTCCGGCTTTAGGCGGAGGTGAACGTTTTGGTGTAGCCTTCGCTTGGGCCAAAATTGGAGGTAAACATTGCTGTCCATCCACAACTGCGGCTTTAGGCTGAGGTGAAAGTTTTGGTTTAGCCTCGGGATTTCGTTTTAGCTTTTTCGTTTTTTCCTTGTACATTCATATTCTTCGCACGAGTAGCTAGGGAATGGTGGGTCACCCCTGGCAGAGCCCCGCATTACCAGGGGAAGGCTTCATACAATGGGTTTGCCTGTTTTCCCAAGGGGATCCTTTACGACCACATATAACAATCTATTATGCAGGTATATACTTATTAAAATATTATTTAAGTGAATACATAAATAGAAGCTGCTAATATAATATACTTGCAAACCTGGCGCACTAGCGCTGTTGTCAAGTAACTCACATACTGTGGTGTCGACAAAGGGATTTCCTAAATTGATTTTGCAAATTTCTCTTACTCGGTTAATAATCCTTTCTGAAGGGGTATTGGAAACCGCATTTAAAGTTGAAGCAGAGGTACTATGCAGCTCCTCGATCCCAAATTCATCTTCAGAATTGCTATTCGATAAATGTTTTTGATCAACTTTATCGAGCACATATTCGTCATCTTAATTATCGGAGAAACCTTAATCACTTAACTCGACTTCAGAATCATTATTTGACACATTCTGTAAACACTTCAATAGTTCCTGCTCCGTCAAATATCGACGACACAATATAACAGCAAAAAGAAAAAAAAATCACAATGAAAAGTCAAAATACAGATTTAATACGCACTTGCAAAAAACACACTCAACCTAAATAGCAATTTTCGAAAATTTTCTAAAACGAAATTTTCGATGCATTTTATACAGAAAATAAGTAAAAACTTTCCAAAAAAGTAAATGTGCATTTTCCAGAAAATAATGTCCTTCTCGAGTGTTAGACAGGGTTCAGGGGATCAAGGGGTTGCATTGATAATGTATTCACCCTCACTTCTGCTGTACAGCTGCAACTGCGACTTTCAAAACGCAAAGTATTCGCTGCATTTATAGATTATAAATGGGCCTTTGACTCCATTATCCATTATTTGCGTTAGCAAACGCCATTTGCCTTTGAAGTGAGTTCAAAAATAAAACTATTTTGAAAAATATATATAATATGACAACGCATCCACTATTATTCGGTTAATTTGCGGATATCTTTTTGGTATATCTGTTAATACTTATATACTAGACTAGTTGTAATCATTTGCACTTTCTAAACTCATTGTTATAAAACTGTAAAAATGTAAAAAAACAATAAATATCTATATATATATATATATATATATATATATATATATATATATATATATCTATGTCTTTTTGCAGGTATCTTGCCACTAGGAGGCAAGTACTTCATTTGAAATAAAAAACTAAAAAAAATACTGAATTAATGGTAAAATAAATCCTAAAATCAATCTGCAAGTACAAGCTAGAAAAAATAAATATAAATCAGAAAACAAAATTCGCCCTGTTTGTTTCAAAACTACTGCTATTATTCCAGAATTCAATAAATGGTAAGGTTTTTAGAAGTAATAGAATGCCCATCGGCAAAAAAATTAGGATAGATACTCTCATCAAACTTTAGGTATCGCTTCATTTGGCCGAGAGTGACACGGTTTCTGAAATAGTTTGGTACTTCAGCGTTTTTCCTTTAACTTTTTAAAAATATTTCACCCATCAGACAGGAAAATCGGAAAACAAGTTCGGTCAGATTTTTTTTTAATTAAATACCTTAAAAATTATAAGAAAAATACGAAAATACTACTGTGACGAAATTCATAGATATTCAGCCAATTTTTTCAGGATACTTTCATTAACAGCAGCAGAAACAACTTTTCATATTGTCTGACTGAACTTGTTTTCCAATTTTCCTGTCTGGCGGATAAATTGTTTCGAAAAAATTAGAGGAAGAATGTCCCAGAATAAAATAAAATAAGTCGCAGAGGGAAACCATGTTAGACTCTAATATCAAAGCTTAATAAACCGATACTCAAAGTTTGGAGAGAGTATCTATCATAAACTTTTTTACCTACGGGCACTCTAACTATAATAGTTTCTACCGACTTTGACTTGAAGATGATTACAATTTAGTTTATGACCTAAGACGACGTTTAATATTTAAAATATTCCTGACCACGAAATTACTGTCTAATCAGTTGCAATTGCTCAGTTCAGCGAAAGGATTTCCTATTTGCATTAACGGTTATAGGTTTAAAAGTTGACATATTAAATAACAATTACATTATATAATATTCACACAAAAAATTACAAAATAGTTTACTTAACGTCAACTGAAGTTAATGTCAACTGGGAAAACTCTAACCAATTTTCTCGGGATCATGTCCTCAAGAAAATATGATACTTTCGTATGAAATAGGATTTAAAAAAATAGAAGGAAAAAGACACCATATTAGTTTTCATCTTTTCGCTGAATGTTCGACTGTGGTTTCGAGAAAACTACAAAGTGTTACAAGATTGCGAACGTGACCGGGAAAACAAAGAAGTTTTGAGATGTGTTGTTGGCCACATGGTGACTTTTATTATTTCGGCACTGACGTTGCTCTAATTTACAAAACCACCTAATAATGAAACTTATAATCCAAACTTAATGAAGGTTTTAGTTTGCTAGAGATTAAATAAGTTGCTAAAGTTAAATAATATAATAACGGAATTGTTGAACAAAAATTGAGGTTTATTAATTTCTAGTATATTTTCTAAATGAAATTAGTTGATATATATACGATTTTATTAAAGTATGGTTAATTAAATATTTCGACTTAAAAGTTGGTTCTAGCTACACTAAGATGGTATGTAGAAAGTGCTCATTAGAAAAGTATCGATAAATTTCAGCTAAGAATAAAACGTGTTTTTTGTTGGTGTATACCAAAAATTTAAATACAAGTTTGTACTAAGAGTCAAATTAAAGTGTTTCCTAATTACAGAAGAGAAAAATTGTAAGTACAATTTTTATTTGATCCATATAAAACCATTTAAAGAATTTAATTTAAAACTAAACAACAGAAGATCTATTTTTATTTCAAATAAAAACGCCGATAAGCTGGTTTAAGTACCTTTAGTCACTAGCGGCCTTACTGTTAATAACATTAAATGAAAAAAAAAAAATTAAAAATGGATAGCAATTTAAAAAATGATACAGTAATCACCAAACCATTATTAACATCTTCAGCACCAACCTCTTCTTCAACATTAACCTGCTCTAATGCCGTAAGCAACTTTAGGTTTCCATTCAAAGAACAAGCAATTGTTTTATTATTAGTACAGGATACTAAAATAAACGAACACATAACAGCAATAGGAACTTTAGTACAACCAAAAAACATCATCTTCGCGTCCAGAATCTCAAATAACAGAGTATGTATTTATTGTATGTATTTGTAGTCAGTAACACTACAATCTTACTACCAAAATTACTATATAATCACAAATCCGTTTCAATACAGGAAAACGACATAGAAATCAAAAGACTTTTCTCCTGCGAGCCGACTAGTGATATCAAATATCTGCCCCAGTATTCCAAACATTAATATCGAAGAATAGCTCAAAAAATTGGAGCTTATTGCAGTGTCTAAAATAACATTTTTAAAAGTTGGCATGTCTGAATTTAAAAACAATCATATATTAAGCTTTAGGCATCAAGTATTTGTTGCGCCAACAACTAATAATCATATCCCAAAATTCACTTCTAATATCTCATGACCATACCCACTACAGAATTATCTTTCCTTGGATGGCCTAAATTGCTTTAAATGTAATACCACAGGACACAAAGAGAAAAACTGCACTATCAATTATTATACAAAATATTGACCAGCTATCTCAATGTATGAATATCAATATTTCTGAAACAGAAAATTATCCAATAAATAAAACATGCCTTACATCAGAAACCCCAACTGCTCATCAATCCAGTTATCCTCCTACTTCTTCAACCAGACCACTACCAAATACCTCCTCCAACTCACAAAACCTACCCGAATCACTATCTAATAATATCAACATAATATCACATACTTCTATAAAAAGACGAATGTCAACATCTCCTGAAATAATAGAGTCAGAAAATCAAAATATAATAATTCCTGTTCCAAAGAAATCTGCACCTAAAAGAATTAAAAAGCTTTAAACATCGAAACCTTAATGAAACCTATAGAAGCCATTTTATCATCAGCTACTACTACTTACACACTAAAATACACAAAACTATGCGAGTATATTACAAATGTTATAGATTCAAAGTTTCCTGAAAACGTAGCAAAGGATTATACAAATGACCTAGAAGAGCTTAGCGCTGAATTGCAAATGGTACACACAAACAAAAACGACCAACGTCTTAAAAATAACATTTCAAGGATCTTAAAAAGATACATGGCACAGACAACTCTTCTATTACTGAGGAAGAAAGCGACGGAAACTCTATCCAATAACCAAATTCATAGTTCAATGGAATTTAAATGGCTTGTACAGCCATATCAAAAACTTAAAAATATTAATCAATGAATTCTCATCTTTAGTAACATGTTTACAAGAAACACGACTTTCTAATCATAATGTTAAATTAAAAAACGATACAACATACATCAAAAATAGACCTTTGCAGTAAATAGCTAGCGGTGGTATCGGCGTCTTTGTGAAATCTACGGTCGAGTCCAAAGACACTCCGTTAGATACAAATCTGGAAGCTGTTGCAGTCTCAATAGTTCATCATTTTAAAATCAACAT
Organism: Diabrotica undecimpunctata; assembly: GCF_040954645.1. Taxonomy (NCBI): domain Eukaryota; kingdom Metazoa; phylum Arthropoda; class Insecta; order Coleoptera; family Chrysomelidae; genus Diabrotica; species Diabrotica undecimpunctata. The sequence continues at coordinate 64,784,082 of NC_092803.1, read as the reverse complement.
TTGTAGTGTATATTTACCACATCCGGAAGAATCCATACTTCTACAACTACAAAAAGTGATAGAACAAATTTCATCTCCTAAATTAATTCTTGCTGACACAAATTGTCATAGCGAAAACTCTATTAGAAATAATTAACAACCTTATACTAGTGCTATTAAATACAGGAATGCCTACCCGTTTCAACTCATACAATGGCACGTTTACAACCATCGATTTATCCCTCAGCAATTCAACTTTAGCACCACTACTTGAGCGGAATACACTTTCATACTTATTTGACAGCGACCATCTACCAATTTTGATTACTCATATTAAAGACACAAACATTAATACAAAACCATATGAAACATGGAAATTAAAATCAGCAGACTGGGAAAAGTACACTAGTTTAATAACTGAACGAATGAAAGACTTCAAAATATTAGCAGATATAATCACAATAAAATTTTTTAATGATATTATAATAGATTCAGCCAGAGAAGCGATTAGAAAAACTAAAGCTACCACAAAAACACCTCTACCCTGGTGGAATATCGAAATAGAAACTGATTTAAAACAAACAAAACACTCCTTTAATATACTAAAAAAACACAATTCCGAAATTAACTTAGCTAGATTTAGAGCCTTACTCTGCTGGGCAATTATGTATCATCAATAAATTCATCTACGACAATAAGTGATATTTGGCAGAAAATAAGGAAAATAAAAGGCTCAACCAAAAGTAATCATATCGACACCATTGCTACAGATAACTTAATTACTTCAGATAAACTAGAAATCCTAGAAATCTTATCTGATCACTATCAATTGTATTCGAGCAATGATCAATATAACTTTACATTCTTAAAACATAAAGAAAAAACCGAATTGTCACAAATCAAAATAAAAGATATTTTATGCTCTCCCAACATACCGATTACACTAGACGAGTTAACCGAAAGCTTAGGCAATGCTAAAAAAACTTCTTCAGGACCAGATGATATTTCAATAATATTTATTAAAAAACTACCTGAAACAGTAAAGAAAATTTGAGTTGACATCTTTAACAATATTTACACAAATAAAACGTTTTCTTCAATATGGCGACAAGCAATTATAATTCCTTTTTTAAAAATGAATAAGCCAAAAAACTTTCCATCCTCATATTGTCCAATATCGCTCAGAAAAACATTAGCAAAGAGAACTTGTGGATATATGTGAGCAATTAGAAAAACAGGTTGATAATTTAAGAACTTATTCTTGAAATAGGCAGTGACATGGTGTGGCTGTGTGTACTTTATTTGCAAAAGGGCACTACACAGTGACTTCATTGCAAATGAAGGCATAGTTACATACGAGATTTAATATGGCACAAATAGTTTTACTAAAAGACAAATTTTGTTTTATTGACTTAAAGAAGGTCTCTGGCTGAGTACAAAATAAACAAATGATCGAATCCTAACATGCGCCATAGTACATGAAAGGGGAGGACATAACAAATATATTCATATACAAAAACAAACAGGGCAACTACTAAAAAGGCACTACACAGTATCTTCATTATTAATGAACGTCTAGCGTAATACGAGATATCATAGGGCACTATGGATAAAAATGGATTTACCGTAAAACAAATTTTGATTTATTGACTCGGGCTGAGTGCGAAATAAACAACTCATCTAATCATAACATGCGACATAGCAAATAAAAGAAAGAATATAAAGAATATATTCAGATAGAAAAAAACAAGGATATCAAAAGGGCATGACACTCATCTTCATTATTAATGAACGTTGAGCGACATACCACATATCACATGACACTATGTATGATAAGAGACATATTTGCCTCATATATAGTGTGTAAAAGCCAAATGGAATAAATTCATTATTTAGGTTACTGTACATATTTATAAAAAATCCCGAAACACGTCAAATTGAAATTATAACTTGACATTCTTTAACGTGAAAATGCAACATCTACCTTCAACCCCCTTAGAATGACAGGTACAACCCCCAATTTATAAAATAGGAAGTATAGGCTTGTGGTATATCGTTTGAAAGGTCTTTTCATTCTCCATTCAAAAATGTTGTCGCTTTCAAGATTATTAAGATTAATTAAGATAAAATAAATTAAAATCATGTGGTTCCCGAAATTCGCTACAATACAATCAAAAATTAAAATGTAATGCAAAACGTAATAAAATGTAGAACACGAAAAAGAACTATGAATATTAGTGAAGTAGATGATCAAAATGTTCACCGCGAACGTCTTGGCAACATCCTAATCTCAAACAAAAATGTCTTCTAACATTATTTAACATGACAGGCGTGATCGACCTAATCGCAAGCGTTATTCGTTATTTTAAGTCATTTAAATCAGAAGGTTAAGTTTTGTACACATGGCTCTTCACATATCCCCACAAAAAGAAATCTAATAATGTAAGATCAGGTGATCACGCTGGCCATTCAATCGATCCTCGTCTCCCTATCCACCGATTGGGAAATATTGTATCGAGGTACTGCCGGACATTAAGTTGGTAATGTGGTGGTGCTCCATCCTGCTGAAACCATATCGTATTCGCTGGAACTTGAGGGTTTCCTGGATCAAGATATAAATTTGCCAACGTTGGAATGACATCATTTTGAAGTAGTGCCAAATACTTGTTGCCATTCAAGTTGCCCTCAATGAAAAAGGGACCAATGATATTGTTTCCTACAATCCCTACCCAAACATTAACCTTTTGAGGGTATTGAGTGTGTTCTTCTCTTATCTAGTTAGGATTTTCCGTGGCCCAGTAGCGGCAATTTTGCCGATTAGCATGACCGTTAAGTGAAAAAGTACACTCATCAGAAAACATAACGTCTTCTAATTGGATAATATTGTTATCCAACATGTCCATCATTTGCTCACAAAAAAATGGTTCTATCAAAATAGTCTTCCATGAGCTCCTGAGTAGGTATCATCTTATAGGGATGCAATTTATTTTCTTTTAATATGTTTACTTGTGATGGGTAGCTCTTTCGGGGCGATAGACTCAGTAAAACACAGGTTTGAAATAAAAATAAATCTATTAAGTATATATATACAATAAATAAAAACTAAAAAAAAAGGAATTCTACGTTGTATACTTATAAAACAAAAATAAAATGAATCCTACGTTTCCGTTTGGGTCCCGCGATGAATGAATTCCCCGGTAAACGTCTATAAAAGAAAAGAAACTAATTAGTACTACTAATATACTCGCTTTCGCTTCAATTCAGCGAAAGCTCCGAATATGCTCGCAAACAAAATATTTAGCTGTGCAGACCCACGGCAATGTTCAATACACAATGCCGACGGGTTCCGCTTGGCTAAGGACAGAGTATGATCCTCAATACGGAAATCTCTGTCTTGGTTGGTTCTGTGCAGATCCACGGTAATGCTCAATACGCAATACCGATGGGTTCCGCTTGGTTAGGGACAGAGTATGATCCTCAATACGGAACTATCTCTGCCCAGAATGTCTCGCTGGTTCACTACACCGGCGAGTCAGGGAGCCTAGAGCGCTAGCTACAAGACTGTCTAATTCCGCTATTCACACGCCTTAAATAGCCGTCCTGAATCCCACTACGAAGTCACGTCGTAGAAGTGGATGCGCAAATATTGACACTCCCACGGTTCGAACTGTTAAACGATCAAAGCATCGTTACACCCCCTTCTCTTTGAAAAAAAAAAAAGTAACTTACCTTTTTTTTTGTGTAGATGGTGTCTACAGCCTCGTGATGCCATCTATCCCTCTCGGTATCTTTATTACAATCTTCCTCCCCATGGTTTTAAATCTTTTACGTGCGCCGTCATCTGCTTGCTGCTACTACTATCGGCCAATTTCAGTTTTACTATTACTGGTGATATCACTGACGTTACTATGTATGGTCCTGAGTACTTCGGCGCTAGTTTGCTGGTGAAAGCTGCACTAGCCGATGATAGATGGTGTTCCTTTTTCATGACTCGATCTCCTGGGTGTGGTTGCCAGTCTCTTCGTCTTAGATCGTAATGTTTCTTCTGGTCCTCGAAAGCGTGTTCCATGTGCACTTTCGCTAGTTCTCTTAACGCTTCTAACTTGTTTAAGTTTTCTGCATATCCCTGTATATCTTGTCCATTTGTCGCCTCTGTTGTGTCTAATTCCCTTCCGAAATTAAGAAGCGCTGGTGAAAATCCTGTTGAATCGTGTCTTGACGAATTTATGGCGTAGCAGAATTCTGGTATGAATTTGTCCCAGTCTTTATGGTTATCCTCCACGTAAGTAGCTATCATCGTTTTCAGTACTTTGTTCGTTCGTTCTACTGGATTGCATTGAGGTGAGTACGGCGGTGTTAGAATGTGATTTATGTTATAGGATTTTAGGAACGCCTTAAAACTTCCGCTTGTGAACTGCGCGCCGTTGTCCGAGATGATTTTCTTCGGAATACCGAATTGCATGACTACCTTTGATCGTAGAGTGTCGATGATTGAGTTCGTAGATGCTGCTCTTATTGGCTGAGCGACGACCCATTTGGTAAACCGGTCTTGCACGACTATTAAGAAAATGTTTCCTTTTGCAGATCTTGGGAATGGTCCCATTAAATCAACTGAGACAGTATGCCAAGGCTTTTCTACAGTGGACGGTTGCATTTTCCCGGCTGGTTGCATTTGAGACGGTTTATATTGGAGGCACTTCCTACAGGCTCTAACGTAGTCTGCAATTTGTTTAAACATCTTAGGCCAATAGTACTTTTGCGCTATTCGGCAAATTGTTTTTGCAATTCCTAAGTGGCCTGCTGTGGTCGAGTCATGATTTTCCTCCAAAATATCTTTCCTTTTATATCTTGGTACGCATAATTTCCATGGGTTATTAAACTCTGGGTCGGCTAAATTACGGCTGCTCCAAACGTGTTTATATAATTTCCCGTTTGATATTTGTAAATCCGGGAAATCGTCTGGGTTCTGGAGTACATTCCTATATAAATTATCGTACCAACTGCATGATTCCAGTTCTGATGCTAATAATTCCGACTCTGGTTCTTCGCTCTGGTTTTCTTGTGGTTGTCGTGACAAAGCATCTGCTACCTTGTTGAGGACTCCCTTTCTATATATTACCTCGAAATCGTACTGTTGCAGTTCTAAACTCCACCTGGCTAACCGACCTGACGGGTTTTTAAGGTTCTTCAGCCATTTGAGGGACTGATGGTCTGATATGACCTTAAAATTGTATCCTTCTATATACGGCCTCATTTGCTTTATCCCGTACACGATGGATAGACATTCTTTTTCCGTTGTGGAATATTTTGTCTCGGCTGGTGTGATGGTTCGACTAGCATATGCAATTACTTTATCCTGGCCGTCGTATTTCTGTGTTAGTGCAACTCCAAGTCCACAGTTCGACGCATCTGTTTGCAGGTAAAATGTTTTCGAAAAATCGGGGCATGCTAATACTGGGGCTGATGTAAGTTTTGATTTTAGCTCTTCAAACGCGTTTTCCTGCTTATCGGTCCATTTCCATCTTATCTTCTTCTTCAGAAGCATGTTTAGCGGTCCTGCTATTGTCGAATAGTTCTCTATGAATCGGCGGTACCATGATGTTATTCCTAGGAACCGGCGGAGTTGACGCACATTTCTCGGTGCTGTAAGTCCGGTTATAGCGTTGGTTTTCTCCGGGTCGGTTTTTATTCCTTCTGCTCCAACCACATGTCCTAAATATCTGAGTTCTGACTGGCAAAACGTGCATTTCTCGAAGTTCAGCTGTAATCTGGCTTCTTTCAGTCTTCGGAAAACTTCATGTAGGTGATTTAAATGCTCTTGGAGCGTTTTAGATATTACTACGATATCATCCAAGTAGGCAAACGCGAATTCCATATCGGGAGGTATTACCTTATCCAGTAGGCGTTGGAAAGTGGCTCCTGCGGAATGCAGTCCGAATGGGGTGGTTTTGAACTGAAAATGGCCTTTTCCGGGTACGCTGAATGCTGTCACTGGGCGGCTTGTTTCTTCTAGGGGTATTTGAAAATATCCCTGTTTTAAATCGAGGGTCGATATAAAATTTGCTTCCTTAAGTCTATCCAGAATTTCCGATATTCTGGGTAACGGATATGCGTCCTTATCTGATAGTTCGTTGACTTTTCTAAAGTCAATGCAAAATCTGTACGAGTTATCCTTTTTCCTAACTAGTACAATCGGTGAACTCCAACCACTTGTGGAGGGTTCGATGGTTCCTTCTTTTAACATCTTGTCCACTTCTTGGTTGATGATCTGTAGCATTGCGGGATTGTGCCGCCTATAAGGCTGCTTGACTGGATCGCACTTTTTCTTCAATTTTATTTCGTGTCTTATTAAGTTGGTGGGTCCTGTTATATTCTCAAACTCCCTTAGTTCTTTTCTTAGGAACCTTTCTAACTCCGTATTTTGAGTGAAGTCTTTTAAAGTGTTACATGTCTCTTCTTGATGTTGTATGTATTGTTTGGTCGTATGTTTATCGAATTTAAGTTCGATAGAATGGTTCCTGAGGAATTCCACTCCTATTAATGCATCTTCCGTCAACCCTGGCATTACTATGAATGTTTGTCGGGTTTGTAACTTATCGATCTCGCATTCAATTGTCAACTTCTGGTTAAGCTCCATTGACGCTCCATTTGCTAGTCTTGTTCTCCCGCTGTAGCTATCTAGAGAGTCCTTGTATATCTGAGCTATTCTATCCCCGACGTAATTTTTAGTAGTTCCTGTGTCGATGAGCGCTCTGTATGTTCTTTGCCCTATTTTTAGTGATGCGAACAGTCGAATGTCATTGCTTGCTGGCTGTGTAACGGCGAAAACGAATGGAGTCGAATCTTGTTTTACAGACTGGGACGACTCCTTGTTTCTCCAGTCTGTAATTCGTTTCCCTGACGCCTGAAACAGCAGTCGCTGCTGTAAACCCCTTCTCTGCCGCAACGCGAACAAAACTTTTTCCATGGGTTTTTGCAGTTTTTACGGCTGTGACCTGGCATCTTGCATCTAAAGCATGCCGTTTTCGCATCGTACTCTGCTTGCTCCGTGCGTCTCCAGTTTCCACGGCAAATCTGATTTGCTCGGGTCTTTTCGTCTTCTAGAGCTTCGTATTCTTGGGCTAAATCCTGTAATTCGGCTAAGTTTCCGAAATCCCGGCGGCGAGCATAAAGCTTATATTCTGGTAACAAATTTTTGTATATCCTTTCGAGTTCTTGGTTTTTGGAAAAAGAGCCTTCTCGTCTGATTAATGTTTGAATCTCCGTGATATATCTATCTACTGGTTCGTTCTGTCTCTGTTTTCTGTTTCGGATTTCCTCTTCTAGTTGTAGCAAGTATCCCCTGGGATAGAAAGCTTTTTTAAAATCTTCGCTGAAATCTGTCCATGACTTCCAATTTTTGTTATTGTTTTTGTACCATAACAAGGCGTGGTCTCCTAATAATTCTGGTAATGCTCTTAGTAGATCTTGTTTATCGATCTCGTAGGCCAAACTTAATTCGTCTATCCTCTCTAAGAATTCTATTGCATCCGAATGTTTCTTGTCGAAGTGTGTGTTCCACTTTCGTACTTGATTTAGCAATTCTGGTTGCCCCATTTGTTTCGTTATTGTTAATTCCTGTAGTTGTCTTCGGATGCCCGAAATTTCCTGGGCCAGTGTGTCGGATTCTGTTCCCTTGGAAGTTTTTTCTTTTGGGATTGTTCCTGTAGCTTCCTCGCGATTTTTAAAATAGGTTCTGAGTCGTGCTATCAATTCGTCGACGGTTCCCTTGGGATCTAAGCCGTATTTTTCGGCCTCGCTCTGCAATTCCTCTTTGCAAAGTCGGTTTATCCACGACGTACCTGTTACTGAGTCTGTGTCTTTATCTGTCGGCATGTTATTAATTTTTGCTCGGGCGCCAGTTTGTGATGGGTAGCTCTTTCGGGGCGACAGACTCAGTAAAACACAGGTTTGAAATAAAAATAAATCTATTAAGTATATATATACAATAAATAAAAACTAAAAAAAAAGGAATTCTACGTTGTATACTTATAAAACAAAAATAAAATGAATCCTACGTTTCCGTTTGGGTCCCGCGATGAATGAATTCCCCGGTAAACGTCTATAAAAGAAAAGAAACTAATTAGTACTACTAATATACTCGCTTTCGCTTCAATTCAGCGAAAGCTCCGAATATGCTCGCAAACAAAATATTTAGCTGTGCAGACCCACGGCAATGTTCAATACACAATGCCGACGGGTTCCGCTTGGCTAAGGACAGAGTATGATCCTCAATACGGAAATCTCTGTCCCGGTTGGTTCTGTGCAGATCCACGGTAATGCTCAATACGCAATACCGATGGGTTCCGCTTGGTTAGGGACAGAGTATGATCCTCAATACGGAACTATCTCTGCCCAGAATGTCTCGCTGGTTCACTACACCGGCGAGTCAGGGAGCCTAGAGCGCTAGCTACAAGACTGTCTAATTCCGCTATTCACACGCCTTAAATAGCCGTCCTGAATCCCACTACGAAGTCACGTCGTAGAAGTGGATGCGCAAATATTGACACTCCCACGGTTCGAACTGTTAAACGATCAAAGCATCGTTACATACTATCGATGTATGGCTAGCACCGAATGTAGTGGATGCCTGTCTACTCGATGTATGTGGATTTTCCTGAAACTCAAGCAACACATCTAATTTGAGTTCATCACTCAGTGTATTGGCAGCTGCTTTTTTTATCTGCCTTACATGACCAAACTCGCGAAACTGCTTCTCTATTTTACTTATTGTTACTTGGGATATAGGCGGTAAATTAGGAAATTTCTCATGAAATAGGCGAGTTACTTCCTGTTGTGTTCGAGTGTTATCTCCGTAACCAATCATTTGTAAAACTGTTATTTTATGCATTTCCGTTAATCTAACCATTTTTCAGAATTGAATTAAACGAATTTTTTACTTAAATTAAAATACCGACAAATAAAATAATTTACTAATGCGTGTTAAAATAACGTTGCCACGGAAATTCTTTTTTAAGTTTTTTAATGGTTACCATCTAAAAACCACATTGCTATGGTTTTTGTTCACTTTCTCATTATCAAGACCTAAACGGGAAATAAGTTTTGAGTATATTTTAGCGAATTTCGGTAATCACATGATTTTAATTTATTTTATCTTAACATTTTTGAATGGAGAATGAAAACACCTTTCAAACGATATATCACAACCCTATACTTCCTATTTTAAAAATTGGGGGTTGTATCTGTCATTCTGAGGGGGTTCAAGGTAGTTCAAACGACGTGAGGCGTACAGTACATAATATAATGTATATAGCGTCCCATCAATCTATATTTATATACATATGTATATATATATATAGAAATGTTTCTTCAACGTCGATATTCCCAAAAAAAAATCTTTATTTCGAAAATAAGTTACAATTTTTGAGAAATTCTACAAACTACTACATTTAATGATTTAAAGTTGACTATTGAAACATAATAATTACAATAATAATAAAAATATTGATTTCTTCCTATTTATAACGTCGGATATCGGAATCTGCTGATTCTTAATAGTAAGGGAGCTTATGGCTACATTTCTCCTCCCTCCATTGGTTGGGACTTCGTCCTCGAAGTTTTGGTTACTTCGGCTATCAGCTCGTCTAGTATCTGGATCTGGGCAGGATGCAATTTTTCTCCAAATAGGATTTTGGAAATTCGTTTTCTTTTCCTAATTAGGAAGATTATTAGGAAAGCTAAAATAGTTAAAAATATTATAACAGAAGTGGTGCTCAGTCCTATGGATAATCGTGGTAGTACTTCTATGGTATCTATTGGTTGAATTTGGCCATGTGTCTCTGGGATTGTTAATTTTTCAATTTTCATCTCATGGTTTGGTATTAATTTTATTGGAACAATTTTTGGAATGGAAATATCTTGAGACGTCTTTTTATTAAATTGGATACCTTCAATCATTATTGGTACATCTGTCGTCAAGAGGCTGGTTGAATTAATTTCTATCTGCTGGATTCTCATTGGGTGAACTATTCCTAGCAATATGACTTTGCTGGTTTCTTGGAAAAAGTTCTCTGTGATTAATGTTTTTGTGCAATTATCTACATTGGGTATGTTACATTTGGATTGTACATAGTTGGAACAAACTATGTTATCGCCTTGTCCTATACAAGTGTTGAACCATTTATTATTTGTATAGTAGCTTGCAGGTGGCAGAATCATAACATGATCTTTGTTTGGAATGGGATAGATTTTATAGGTAGTATAAGGAATTTCATGGAGTATAGGGATTTTAATTATTATGAGCATTGTATTTGAAGTTACACAAACTAAAGTTTTTGTTGACTCTATAAGTTCGTAGGGGTGTTCATTACTATTGGGAATTGAATTTCTGGGATAAATTTTGAGAAGGTTCTCTTTAAGGTCTATTATTTCCTTTAAAGTGAATAATTCTATATTGGAGATATTAAGTTCAGATAAAGTAATGGTTCTAATAAGTTTCATTAGAAATTCGTTTATATTTTGGAGATTTATTATCTCATTGTGTAGAATGATATAGCTGTCAAAATCAGCTGATAATTTGTTGAGTGCAGATATGAGAATTGAATTATCAGAATTTAGTTTTTCTAAAAGTTTATCGAATCTCGTGTTAAAAGAGTTTCCATAAGATATTTGGTTATTAAATTTTTTTATGATTTCGTTTTGTTTATTTTCTAAAGAGATTATGTGTATTTTAACAAGTCTAAGTCAGAGTCGTCTGGATTTCCAGTCACGTATTTGATGGCTGTACCTAGAAAATTAAAAAGTCCGCGTTTCTGTTTTCGCGTAATCTTGTGTAGATCGTCTTTTGTTTGTTCTTGTATGTGGGTGTATTGGGAGTACAGTAGCGAGAGAGGTGCATTTTTGAAGTGATCTTTGAAATAGCTTGTCGGACTAGCGTCAATACTGTCGGATAATTTGTCTAGTGGAATGTGAAGAAAATGTCTGTGATAGTGGGAGATTTCTCTTGATTTGCCTATCTCTTCAGCATAGTAACCATTATTCGGAATCTCCTGAATATTGAGTGGATGAACCAGGGCGAGGATTGTCCTGTGAAAAATTTGGGTCTTGAGTAGGTTTATCTACATGTTTTCGTATTCGTTTTACATATTTAAGGTGAGTGCTTGTTAAATTTTGTTTATCTGTTTTACCGATTATTTTTGTTTTGTCTTGCGTTTCTGGATGAATAGTGGAGAAAGGGGCTTGTAATTTGGACTTATGTTTTTTCTTAGAAACATATAGGGATTTTGTAAGGTCTATTTCCGGAATATCTTCGGCATTTTCGTTTTGTCTATCTAAAAGTTGTTGTCTTTTTTGTTTTTGTTTATTATATAGTTCTGCAATAAAGGGTTGGAGTTCTTCTTTATGTCTTTGATTATATGTTTCGTATATCGGAAGATCAAAGTCGAAATGTATTTCTTCTGCATAGGGTCCGTACAGAATTGAGAACGGGGAATAATCTGTGGAACTGTGGATTGATTGGTTGTAAATAAGAATGGCGTGTGTTAGAATGTCATCTAACGAATCATTTGGATTTTGGGCTTGTAAGGTCCTAAGTTTTTCAATAAGAGTTGAATGAAAGCGCTCTACTGGAGAGTTTGAGGAAGAATTGTTTACTGTTGTAAAATGTATTTCGATTTTGTGGATATTTAGGAATTCTTTAATGACTGCGGAATTAAATTCGGTGCCGCTGTCGCATACAATCTTTTTTGGGTAATTGTGGTGCGAAAAGTAGTGTCTTAATTTATTTAGTATGGAAATGGAAGTTTTGTCGGTGAGCTTATAGCATTGACCGTATTTGGAAAAAGAATCTATTATAGTGAGATACAGGTTTTTATTGCAGTGGAATAGATCGATATGTAATATATCAAAAGGTTTTTGACCTAACAACGGTCCTAATTGGGGAAGTTTATAAGGACGTCGCTCGTATTTATTTTTTAGGCAAATTTCGCATTTATTGATAAAATTAGAAATAGTTGTCTGCATTGAGGGCCAATAAAATTTTTGTTTTAAATGTTTGTAGGTTTCAATTATTCCGTTGTGATTTTCTACGTGATATTTCTTTATGCATTCTATTTGTTGGTTTTCTTCTTCTATGTCCTGAAGTAGTATATTGCAAAATATTGCTTTGACTGTGGAATTTATTTTTTCTTTAAAATAGTTACAGATAAAAGGTCTAAATTCGTGAGGGATTGTTATTGCAAATTTTTGATTTGGTCTAAGGATATTTTGGAAGGTATTTGCTATTTCTGTTTTCCAATTATTTGTCAAAGTGACAGTGTAACGGTGTTTGTTAAAAATTCTTTTGTATTTAATTTCAAAATTATTTGACTCTGGTTTAAAAATAATTTGGTTTGAGGATAAATTAATTGGTTCAGGTGAAATCTCTATTCCAGTGATAGGGTTCTCAACTGATGTATGTTGTGTGTTAGTACTGTTTTGTAAGTTGTCAAAATCGGCAAGGAAATCGTCTATGTCGAAATTGTCGGGTGGTTCAGCACATTCTGAATTCGGGGGTTCAGCACATTCTGAACTCGAGCTTAGGGCATTTATTTGGACTCGGCTAAGAGCATCAGCAACTTGATTCTCTTTGCCTTTTTTATATTTAACTTCAAAATCATATTCTTCTAGTTTAAGTCTCCATCGGGCTAATCTAGAAGTGGGGTCTTTAATTTTGTAGATCCATACGAGAGGATTGTGATCTGTTTCTACAGTGAATTTTTGGTTGTATAAATACATACGGAAGTGTTTACAAGAATCTAGTATGGCTAAAAGTTCTTTTTCAATAGTGGAGTAGTTTCGTTCTGCGGAATTTAGAGTTCGAGAATAGTAGGCAATAGGGTGATTATTTTGAGATAATACTGATCCTATAGCTATATTAGAGGCGTCTGTAGTCAGTACAAAAGGCTTTTCGAAGTCTGGATATTGTAAGATTGGAGAATTAGTTAACAATTGTTTGCATTTTGCAAAACATTCTAAATAATTTGGATTTGTGGGGTCGATAGTTGCTCCTTTTCGAGTACATCTCGAAAATGGGGACGTTATTTTTGCAAAGTTGGGTATGAATCTTCGGTAGTAACCGATTAAACCAAGAAATGATTTAATTTCTTTTACTGTTTTTGGTAGAGGATATTTTTGTATAGCTTCGATTTTTGCTGGGTTAGGTTTGATTCCTTCGGTTGTCACTACGTGACCTAAGAAAGAAACTTCTTTCGTGAGAAACTCAGATTTGTCTAACTGAATTTTTAAATTATTTTTTCTAAAAGTGTCAAAAATAGTCGCAATATGAACTAAGTGTTCTTGCAGTGACTTGGAAAAAATAATGACGTCGTCCATGTAGACGAAGCAAAACTTATGAATAAAGGGCCTAAGAATATTGTTCATTAACCTTTCGAATGTTGCTGGGCTATTCTTTAAACCAAAGGGCATACGTAAAAATTCAAAGTGACCATGCGGAACTGAAAAGGCTGTTTTCCGAATAGAATCCGGATGAACTTCAATCTGATGGTAACCTTGAGCTAAATCTAATGTTGTGAAATAACTGGCTTTTCCTAAGTTATCCAGTATTTCATCTATCTGAGGAAGTGGGTAGCGATCACTTTCAGTATGATCATTGAGCTTCCTATAATCAATTACTAATCTAAATTTTTTCTGACCTGAGGCATCAGCTTTTTTTGGTACTATCCAAACTGGAGCTGAGTACGGTGAAATTGACGGTCGAATTATCTTATTATCTAATAAATTATTTATTTGTTTTTTTATTTCTTCCTGCATTGCTTTGGGATGCCGAAATCCCTTTACATAAATTGGATTTTCATCCTTAGTTTTAATTTCGTGTCTAACAGCTGATGTGAAAGTTAAATTTTTGTTTTCATCGTAAAATACGTCTTTAAATTTTTTGCAAAGACTTATAATTTTATATTTTTCTTCGTTATTCAAGTGCGAAGTACGTATTTTGTTTTCGTTAAAATGCGTCGTTGGAATTTTTACTATATTATAATTACAGAAGTTCTCAACTTCAATTCTCTTATTAAATTTCATAGGCATAGGTAAGTCGAAAGTGTCTAGAAAGCCGTTTTTTGCAACGTGAATAGAATTGGGAATTTTGATACCTTGAAAGTGTCTTTCACGCAATAAAACTTCGCCATTATGAACGCTTACTGGAATTTTTTGGTATAAAGTTTCAAATGGAATGCTAACGTGAGGATTCTCGAAGGTTAAAGTATGAGTTGCGTAGCTAATTGTGGCGTGGAATCTTTTCAGATCGTAAGTTCCAAGGAGGGGGTCAAAGTGTTGGCTAAAATCAGCAATTTTTACGTCGAATGTTTGTGGAATTCCATATTCTAGGAATAGTGGCGTCTTAATATTTAAGTCGTGCTTGGAAGTAATTTTCATTGACGTTAGCGAAAAAGGTTTTCGATAAATATGATTTTTATCAAATAGTTTGAGAGCTCGCGGATTTAAAATTGAATGGGAACCGCCGGTATCGATTAAAACGCGTAGATGTGTTTTGGGTGTAACGAAACAGGGTAAGCCAGGGGAACTTTCAATATTATGTAGGTTTATACAGGGGGTGGATGATCGTCTAACGGGATGGCTTGAAAATCCTGATGATTTTCATCATGCAAATCGGGCTCTTGTTCGGATTCGTAATTTTCGAAATCATTTTCGAAATATTGGGTATCATTTGAGTCTATGTGAAAATTGTGGCTTCTATTAGTTGTAATTGTCATGGGCTGATGGTTTCTGGTTGTGGTAGTTTGAACACCGCTCATTGGAGTAGCAAAATTTGGTTGGGGTCGAGGAGCTTTATATTTATTTAGTCTTTGTTGGTTGTTTTTCGGAACATTGTTTCGTTGGAAGGATTGATTTTGTTCATGAGAACTGAAATTTTGTCTCTGAGGAAAATTATAGTTCTGTTGTGGAGTAAAGTTAAAATTGGGCTCTGTGTTGTGAGTTGAAGGTCTCACATAATTCGAATGCGTGGGTTGGAAGTTTGAGTATGTGGGTTGGAAGTTTGAGTGTGTGGGTTGGAAGTTTGTGGATCTTTGATTATTCGAAGATTGATAGGGTTTATTTTTGAGTGGGGCCTTTTTGTTTTGTTGGCTCTTAAGGAAGTTCATGTATTGTTGTTGATTTTTGTGGTTATCGTAGGCAATACACTTTTGAAGGGCTTCTTCTAGGGAATTTAATTCAAAATGCGATAAGTATTCGCAATAAGGCTCGTTGATTCCGGTACAGAAAGTTTTGAGGGCAATGTTTTTGAAATATGGAGTTTTAAATGTTACTGTCGCGGGATTATCGTTTAGGGTGATGTGTTGGAGTAAGTCGTTCAGATTTGTAGTTATTCTCTGATGATAATTGTCGTAGGATTCACTATGTTTTTGGACGGTAGTGGATAGTTGTGTTACTAATATGTCTTCGGAACGTCTGTCTCCGTATTTAGTTAATAATGCTGGACGAATTTCTGTCCAATTGGTTTTATTAGAATAGTTTAAGAAATTTCTAGGTTCTCCTTTAATTCGAGATACGATATGGGAATTTAAGATAAATTCTTGGGACGGATTTAAATCTTGGGTGCCTAAGAAAACTATTAAATTATCTACTGCTTTGATAAAGGTGGAGAGGTTGTCTCCAGAAGAGAATTCGGGCAGAGTTGAGCAAAGGCTAGCAATATCGCTATTGGTCATCGGCATTTTGGAACGTAATTTAGATGCAGGCTTAGATTTAGAGGTTTGTAGATTTCTTTTTATTTTTAAATTTAAATTGTCGAATAGTAAACTTAAATTT
Organism: Diabrotica undecimpunctata; assembly: GCF_040954645.1. Taxonomy (NCBI): domain Eukaryota; kingdom Metazoa; phylum Arthropoda; class Insecta; order Coleoptera; family Chrysomelidae; genus Diabrotica; species Diabrotica undecimpunctata. The sequence goes on along the minus strand of NC_092803.1, from coordinate 64,768,278 downwards.
TCGATACTATTTTGGGAAATATCATTCAATGTACTCATAAAATATATGCAAAAATATAAATGCAAGTATATATAAAAATTCGTTGAAGTAAAATGTTATAAATAATATAAATTCAATAAACAATAAATAATAAATTCAATGTAAATGTTTAAGAATTCAATTAAAATAATAAATGCTCATAAACAATGGTAAAGAAAGGAAAAACTTACGCAAGGATGATCGTGTTTGATTTCCAATACATTTTTCTCTTTTACCAGGTTCTTCAGGATTTCATTAAACTAATGTAGACCAGGAAACGACTATGTTTCTGTATGAAATATCCTGTGGTTCGCAGCGCCAGAAATGTTTCTTCAACGTCGATATTCCCAAAAAAAAATCTTTATTTCGAAAATAAGTTACAATTTTTGAGAAATTCTACAAACTACTACATTTAATGATTTAAAGTTGACTATTGAAACATAATAATTACAATAATAATAAAAATATTGATTTCTTCCTATTTATAACGTCGGATATCGGAATCTGCTGATTCTTAATAGTAAGGGAGCTTATGGCTACATTTCTATATATATATATATATATATATATATATATATATATATATATATATATATATATATATATATTGTTATGATGTATTATTTGTGAATGATGAGCAATGAGTATTTTTAATAATATAATATATAGGGTTTTTATCGCGGTTCTCAAAGAATTAGTTTGTAAGTACTTTTTTAAATTATCTTTATTATATCTATTATGAAACACACATATATATCTAACCTAGCCAATGTAAATTTAAAATAAACTATCTTTAAATTGAAATTAATTCTTATGAAACTAATTAAATTCTATAGACAATGTAAAATTTAAACAAACTATCTTCCAAATTGAAATTGTTATGACACTATGACACTTTTTATAAATACTGCAGCAGTTTCTTTAGAACCAATGATGCTATTTGATATGAGACGATCTTTTATGAAATGTATTGACAAATTAATTAAAGAAAATGGTGGACATATCGAACACTTACTTTGACAAAATGTTTAATGTTATTTAGTTTAACTATTTCTTAATTTGGTTTATTAATAGAATATTTTGATTATGAATTTAATTTAATACAAAACGTAAAATGTTTTATGTAAAATCCAATTATTCTGTTATTTTGTCAAATCCTACTATTCTATTCTGCTAATATATTTATTTTATTTAATATTTCGTTAACTATTAACTTTACTAAAGGCATTTTATACCAAAATTCAGAAGTATTGATGTTTTTGTCTAATTTTCTTTCGTTGCTTGGAGTAATTGCGTTAAATCTGAATTATGTAGTTGATTTGTAAAATGCGATTATCTCGAAAACTGTTGAGTTTTGAAGTTATTAACAAGTATACCTTTTTTTGGTAAAATAATGCATCTTTAATATTTTTGATCACATATACCGGTAACTTAAAAAGCAAAACAAGTTAAGTGCAAATGTATGCGACATATGTGGCATATGTGGCGCCCTCTATCAGCTGCATTAAAGTATGCATCAGATTATAATTTCTGATGATCAATAGTACCCAGTTATGAATTTTTATACATAAATGTTCACAAACATGAAAGTTATAGCGAAAATTAAAATTTTAAATTTTCACTTTAACACCCTGTATCTTTCTTAATATTAACTTAATATAACTTAATATTAACTTAATATTAACTTAATATTAACTTAATTTCTTAATTTTATTAAAGCAATTTGGCTTAAATCGTAATATTTTAAAGTGTAGAATCTACTGTTTCTTTTTGTACAATTACTTAAGGACCACCCTGTATATAGGATATAGTAAAACCATGATACCATTTATATTTCCTTAGTTTATATGCATGAAGCTTAATATTTTGTAAATTTAATGACTGACTATAGATAACAATTATACACTAGTTACTATATAAATGTATTCTACAGAGAGTTTGGCCTTACCGTATATAAATGTGGGGTACAGCATCTTATTGTCGTTTACTGAAACTTCAGCGTTTTTAATCTAAAGTTTTCAGACATATTACCAATGCACTGTATTATGTGCTCCATTATATTATTATAATGAGGTAAATATATACATCGAGATCTTCAGATCCAAAACATTAAAGACACCGTTGTCTTACTCAGTGGCACTCACAAAAATATATCCCTCCAAATAGACTTGCCAAGATCTACTAAAGCTACCGAGAAGAGCAAGACTAAAACGCCGTAAGCTCTTAGACCTTTCTATACCTGTAAATACATAATCGTAGTTATATTCTATCATTTTATATCTAACTGTGTGTGTATTTCAACTTTGATGTTTTTTTATCATATAGTATAATAGGTCTTTGTCAAGTGTTATTTATATTTTAAATATTTATATGTATTAAAAACTTATCTCAAAGGAAATTTGTCATTGGACGGATTTCACCTGCGTTAACTACGTAATAAACTTATTGATTTTTTTATTTGTAGGAACAGATTACAATAAATAAAGGATATATAAAAAAATTTAAAGTTATATTTTATTTAGATATTAACGGGTGTTATTTTCCCAAAGTTGGAAGATAAATTATTTTATCGCACTTATTTATATATTTTATTCATTCAACACCCTTAACCAGTTGAAAATCAGTGTTTTCGAGGAAGCTTAAAAATAAATTAGTATTCTGTATTTATAAAACTTCCTGCTAATAATTTGGGGGATAATGCTAGGTTTTCAAATGTTTTATTAAGGAGGTATTCAGGAAACGGAATCGACTAAACACTATTATTTGAAAAAACTTGAAATTCCTGCTGATGATAGGGATAACGTGAGAGTGTAGTTTGGTTATATTTTGTAAAATATTTATTGTAAAACAATATGGGTCATTATATTTATAACTATTGGAAAGCAGGCGAAATTTTTTTTGTAAGTATTTTATAACACTAAAATATTTAAATAGAGATTTTATCATACCTATGGACCGTTTGTACAGCTTAGGTATATTTTAACAGGTTTGTTTTGAGGAATGCACGACACACAAAATCTCTCCTCTTACTATTGACGTAACGTGACTATGTCTTGATCTGGAAGGGATATTGTTTCTCTTGGATGGACTCACGGAAACTCCCTGTTTTATCCCATTGCCAGCTTCAATTGAGTAGTTCTTCTTTACCTTTTACTTTTCTAAGAAACTGTTATGTATATATATATATATATATATATATATATATATTTCAACAGCCCACATGTATGTACTGAAACAAATCAGCTAAACACCACTCTAAATAACCATTAAAGATCATAATATGCAAACGTGACTGGACATCAAACAAACCACGATTCAGAATCTAAAACTAATATAGAACAACAACTATTAACATTTCTAAACGAACTTTGATCTTTGAAATAAAAGGCAGATATCGAGCACAGTTTAATAAATAAATCTTGCCCAAGTACTTTCGCTTCCTAGAGCATCTTCAAGGGCATTTCGTCAATTTTGGCCTATTGACGTAATCATAATTTATGATTATGATTTTATTGTCATAAACAATTTTATGTTTATGACATTATTTGATTGTTGGATAGGCCAAAATTGACGAAATGCCCCTGAATATGCTCTAGGAAGCGAAAGTACTTGGGCAAGATTTAATTATTAAACTGTGCTCGATATCTGCCTTTTATTTGATGAAAGTTCATTTATTCGAGCATTTAACCATATATTAATTTATTTCTAAACGAGTTTAAAAACATGTTCTCGCAACTCATAAGTCAAAACAGTATGATATTAAAGTTACTAACACAAGTCATTAACCAAAGAAATTCTTAAACATACTGTTTCATGTGGCCAACAGAGTTGCCACATGGAACGCTAATTGCTTGCTAAACCATAAGCAGGAAGTAATTACTTTCCGAAATCTGAATAAAATTGATGTTCTGCTTATTTCAGAAACTCACTTTACCAATCTACCTACGTTCAATATTCCGCTCTATATTACATACAGCACACCTAATCCCGATGGTACAGCTCATGGTGGATCGGAGGTTATCATCCGCAGCTGCATATCACATCATGTATTGCCGAAATATACAACAGAAAAAATACAAGCGGCAATCGTTCAAGTGAATGCAACGCCATGGCACTTTAACATATCTGCAATATATAGCTCACCTCGTCACGCAATCTCCACAGGTGAATACAAAGCCTTCTTTTAATTACTCAACAACAAAAGGTTGTAATCTTCTAAAAGCAATGACCGACAAAAACTATGATTGCCACACCAACGGAATCCTCATGTACTGGAGGGGTGACCCCAAAAAACTTTCAGATCTACTGGACTACTACATAAGAAAGCAGTGTCCAGAAACAACTGTTCAATAGTATCCAGCTATGATCCCTCATCGGATCATACACCGGCTATTATGAGCCTGAGTACCACAGTTATAAACAACCCACCACCTCCTCTACTGACGTCAAAAAAAACCAACTGGGCAGATTTTCTATCCTACCTAGAAGAAAACACCGATCTTAATCTGCGAATTAAATCTACACATGACATAGATACAGCAGCTCAATACTTCACCACACTTGTGCAAAAAGCGGCATGGCAACCTACACCACCAACTGAATGCAAACCAACACATACCACAAATGTTCCCCCTACATTCACCAACTAATTTCTGAAAAACGTCATGCGAGGAGAACCTGACAAAGATATAGAAACAACATTCTTCTTCTTCTTCATGTGCCATCTCCTCTAAGAAGGTTGGCAATTATCATGGCAATTCGCACTTTCGATACCGCTGCTCTAAAGAGGTCAGCAGAAGTGCAGTTAAACCAAGCTCTCAAATTGTTTTATCAGGAGATGCGTCTTCTTTCGCGACTCCTTCTACACTGTATTATTTCTTGCATTATTAATTGCAACAAGTTATAACGCTCGCCCCTCACGACATGTCCCAGATATTGCAGTTTTCTGACCTTAACTATATTTAAACCTCTTTATCTTTTCCCATTCTTCTCAACACCTCGTCATTCGTGACTATCCACTTAAATTATTCTTAATATCCTCCTGTAGGCCCATAATTCAAAGGCTTCTAATCTGTCCGAAACATCTTTCTTTAATGTCCAAGCCTCCAACCCATAAAATAATACCGAGAACACGTAGCATCTCAGAAGTCTTATCTTTAAAGAAATTGAAATGTCCCTGCTGCAGAGTACTTTTTTCAGTTTGTTGAAAAAATTTCTTGCCTGTCCTATTCTTACCTTAATCTCTCCTGTGTACTCATTATTTTCGTTAATTAGAGAAAAAACATTCGAACAATACATTACAAACCTTACAGCAAATTACCAGACGTTATGGGAGGCGACTAAGAAGCTTAAGAAACCATACACAACTATCCCTCCCATCCGTAAACCAAATGGCGAATGGACCTGTTCCAACCAAAAAAAAGCAGGCGTCTTTGCCGAACATCTTACAAACGTATTTCAAGCAGAGCCAGCAGACCCTGATCAAGAAGTGGAAGAACTAATTAGCGCAGCATGTCAAATTTTCCTCCCAATTAAAAGTTTTACTCCTTTAGAAGTCAAGAAAGAAATAAACAAACTCTACTCACGAAAGGACCCAGGTTATGATTTAATCTCCGTACAAGTACTAAAATAACTTCCTTGTAAGACCATTACTTTGCTAACAGTTGTATTCAACTGCATGCTAAGCTTATCATACTTTCCAAAAATATGGAAATTTGGTGAGTCATTATGATCCTCAAGCCAGGAAAACAGCAAAATGAAGTAACATCTTATCGACGTATCAACCTACTTTCAACCGTACACAATGTTTTTGAAAGATTGCTGCTACAAAGAATATAAACAGATCATGAATTCTGAACATTACTTCCAAAAGATCAGTTTGGTTTTCGGGAAAATCACTCCACTCACAATAAGTCCATGGAATGTTAAATGAAATATGAAAAAGTCTTGAAGAAAAGAAATACTGCAACGCTGTATTTCTAAACATCTCACAAGCATTTGACAAAGTCTGGCACAGAGGTCTGCTTTTACAAAGTAATAGCACTATCCAGTAGCTATTTCCTTCTACTTAAATCCTACATATCAAATAGATATTTCTCTGTAAAATTCAAAGACCAACAATTTTACCTTTTTCCTATCAACTCCGGATTCCCACAGGGTAATAATACTACAATCGCTTCCTTTGCTGACGACGTAGCATACTAGCTATAAACAAAGATCCCATACAAGCCTCACAAAACCGGCAACATCATCTGAACATACTTAGTGATTGGTATACGAAATGGAGAACCAAAGTAAATAAAACAAATTCAACTGAAATAGCAACATTTACCAACCGTCACAACATATGCCCACCTGTAAGAATGGAAAATGTAAGAATACCAACAGTCACAGACGTTAGATACCTTAACCTTCATCTTGACCAACGTTTCACTTGAAACTAACATATCCAGACCAAAAGAAGGCAGCTTGACTTTTAATTCCGGCAAATGTATGGGCTACTTGGACGTAAATTAAAATTAAATATAGAAAATAAAATTCTTCTAAACAAAGCCATACTCAAACCTATCTGTATCTACGGACCACACCTATGGGTCTGTGCAAAGCCATCGTCGCTGAATATTATCCAAAGATTCCAGTCTAAAGTGCTAAGATCGATAGTGGATGCACCATGGTACGTAAGTAATCAAACACTACAACACGACTTAAAGATTCCTTTCATCAGAGAAGAAATCCATCGAGCCACGGAGTTACAAAATGAACGTACCAATCAGCATGAAAATGAGCTTCTTCTTAACGTGCCCTATCAAGTCCCCTTGACGTTGGCGATTAATATGGCGAAACTGTCTCTGTCTTGAGCTCTTCTAAATAGTTGCTCAGCTTTCCTTATTCCTGAAAATGAGCTAGTAAGGGAATTATTCAATAATCGTCCACCCACAGAAAGACTAGATAGAACCTAGCTCCAAGACCTACTTCAAAATCAAAGATAAATAAAATAAAGTGAGACATCATTGGATGTCTCTCCTTCACGTCCAAAATAATCTGTAACACACATACATGTATATATATATATATATATATATATATATATATATATATATATATATATATATATATATATATATATATATGCATATATATATATATATATATGCATTTATACATATATATGTATATATATATATATATATATATATATATATATATATATATATATATATATATATATATATATATATGAGCAATTCCAATACTTTTCACCCACTTTTGTGGGAGGGGTCTTCGGATTTGCTCCAAATTATAGTATGTTATTATACCTTATAAAATAAGACTACAGTTCAAATTTCAGCCCTCTAGGTACACTAGGGCCCGAGAAATCCCTTCTCAAAGGTCCAAAAAAGGCCCTTTTTAGCCTATATTCAAAAAGCTATATCTCGATGTCCTATAAACCGATTTTAATTTAGAATAGCTCATTTTTTTTTGTTATAATGTCAGCTATTTACAAAACAATTTTCAAAATCCTAGATCCCAAGATCCATTGTCGGGGACTAAATTAGTGCGGACGAAATTTAAAGATTTTAGTTATTTTTAAAAAATCATAAATAGTGAATGGGTAATTAGAAATACTTTTAATAGGTCTTATTTAAAAGCTCATATATATATATATATATATATATATATATATATATATATATATATATATATATATATATATATATATATTGTGACGATTGGGGTTTATAGAAAATAATTTATAAGTTATATACTACATAATATTAGATATAAAAAAGTATTTGATTATTTTAAATAAGTTATATATTAGAGAATTTTATAAAAATATATTTATGTGGGGGCATTTTAAGAAATTAGCATATAATAATTGTAAAAAGTTGTATTTTAGTAATTTTAATGTTGTAAATATATGTAAGTGAGCCATGTGCATAGGCAACCAAAAATACTCTCGGAGTGATTGACAGATAGAAATTAATCATAATTGGGAATATAAAGTGGGGTTATAATAATATATTGTTTGAATTGTGTATTTTATTAAATTAGAGTGTTAGTTACTAATTTGAATGTTTATTCTGATCTGAAAAGCCTAAATGTCAACAAAATTATCAATGGAACATTAACGAATTCTCCAGAGTGCAGAATTTGACCTGTGTTTATGTTGGAACATTCTGGAATAATGATTATGGCGGTGGATCGAACAGATATTTTTTTTCGAGAACATCTATATAGAAGGTAATAGGACAAATTGGAATTTGGATTCAAGATGGCAGTTTTTGGGCAGTTTTTAGTCAGAAGTCAAGCAGTTTATTATGAAAGTTAGTTAGTGAAGTCAATTGTTCACAGTTTTAGTAAGTCAGTCAAGCAGTTTTATAAGAAATATGAAAGTTAGTTGGAGATAGTCCAATTGTTTAATATAGTGAGTTAAAAGAAGATTAAAAATTATGCATATATTTAATGCATATTTATAATTATACACAAATAATTATTGAAGATTATAAAAGTATATTAGAAGAATATTGGATGGACATTGGAAGGAATTAAAATTATATTATGATTGGAGATTAGTATAAATCAACTTATAATAATTGGATATTGGTATATTGAAAAGAAGAATAAATATAAATGGTGTTTGCTGGTGGTGTATAAATGCTGGTGAAGAAAACTATATCTTAAATTGGTAGAAGCTGATAATTGGAAAAAGTAATTTCACAAAAACAAGGATAACCGAAGTACGAAGACATTCAGTGGTGATTAGAATATATATAGTGGAAAACAGTTCATTTAGGCATTCAGTGAAAGAAAGGTACAAAATTTTGTTAATATAATTTAGTTAGTGTTATAACAATTTCAATTTTGAAGATAGTTTGTTTAAATTTAACATTGTCTATAGAATTTAATTAGTTTTATAAGAACATCAATTTAAAGATAGTTTATTTTAAATTTACATTGGCTAGGTTAGATATATATGTGTGTTTCATAATAGTTATAATAAAGATAATTTAAAAAAGTACTTACAAGCTAATTCTTTGAGAACCGCGATAAAAACCCTATATATTATTAAAAATACTCATTGCTCATCATTCAAACAAACAACACATCATAACAATATATATATATATATATATATATATATATATATATATATATATATATATATATATATATATATATATATATATATTGTTGGGTATATTGTGTCAGGTTATATCGGTGTGGAATTAAAACAATTCTGTTTTTTAGTCACTTAATATTTCGCCAATTGATTATTGGCTTCATCAGAAGTGCTCGACAAATTTATTAATATATATATATATATATATATATATATATATATATATATATATTATATATATATATATAATCCCAACCATAAAGGAATTCCATCTATACGAAACAATTTGTCTTCTATTTGAATTATACTCATATAAAACACACATTGTATTTGTTTTCATTCATAGTGCTTCTTCTAAATGCAATGTGTATTATAAAATAAATAGCTAAATAATCCGTACACCTGTAGCAATGCCAAACATAATGTAGATCTTATTTGATGATTTGAATGCCTTCCAATTTTATCACACTCCAACTGCCTCGTCAAGTTTACAAAAATATACCAAAAGGCAATAATATTCACAGACACGCTGAGTTCTCATTTCATTGCTTTCTCTTATATAATATTACAAACTTCAGTTTATATAATTTAATTTGACTGAGGCTTTACTCGTCAGGTAGATTTACCTTACACAAAGGCAAATGTCAGTATGTATCTAGGAAATGTAAGAGCGTTATCCAAAACATATCCGCCCTGCTTTGTTCCATATTTACGTAAGCTAAGGGTAGGATATTTTTAATTAATAACATAACACTTTTAATGATCACGTTATCAGAGTGAAACAAGTGTAACAAAATCTTATTTTCCTTCTTCATTGCTGTGCATCTGATAAGTAAAATTTTGAGCTAAATTCTAATTAATAGGCGGGAAAATGAAGCACTAAGATTACCAATTTTCTGCAGAAAGATGAATGACTATGCAAAATTTTTGCATTGCACGAGGAAAAGGTACGTTAACTATGTAACTTAGAGGAGATCTTTGTACTAATACATATGAAAGAATAAGTATAAGAGCACATGTGAAAGTAAAAGGCGGGAACTGCTACAGGGAACATTATAAAATGTATCAACTGGTACTTCATCAGTGCTGCCAACTACTTAAAAGTGCCAAATTTAACGCAGGCGCGCCGATTAGCGTTTCATAACACGGGTACGTTGTGTATTTTGTATACAACACACATTTTAGTTGAATTTACCAGATTTAGTTTGTTTTAACAAAATGAAAACTACGATTTACAAAAATAGTTTATTGTTACATAAAATATTAAAATAATTACTAATGGTAATAAGCCACAATTGAAGGTTAAAGTCAGTTAATTGACGTTTCAATCTCTACTTCGGAAATCGTTATCAAAATACAAACATTAATAAATTAAACATTAACTGTTTCAAATACTGTTCGACTCGAGCAGACGAACAGTACGGACGTGAGAGAGAAGCGTGCTTAGGTGGGGGCGACTGACCTATTGTCAAAGGAGCTTTTCAGCTCCCGGTGGGTAAGACACCGAGTGTGGCATAGGCACTTGTCCTACATATTAGCGAAAAGCGGATGCGAGGTTGTTACTAGTTAAACCGTCGAGGAGCTGTTTTTATAGGCTCCTCGCGGAGGCTATAATAGCTTCGCGTTTGCGAAGAATTCGGGATCACCTCAGTGTGTCGTCAGGGATGACATTGTAAGGCCTTGACATTTGACAAGTTCGGACAGAAACGGCCCCTGCTCCTGAGGTGTGAGAAACAGGAAGAGGATCCCTCACTGTGAATACAGGGAGTGAACTACCGAGAGGTACCTGGGACGGCACCCAGTAAGCCGTACTGACAGCGGTCAGTCGGTGAAAAAAAAAACAGAGTCGTCTAAGTAGAATTTTCTTATATCTTATGAACTATTTGTTCACTGCCTTACGGCAATATGAGTGATATTCCCCCCCCCCAGAAAGTGTTGTCACGCAGGTGACAACACAAGAAGAAGAAGAGAATGATTTAGCCGAATCATCAAACCCCTCTGTTGACAGCTCGATCGAGCTATATAATAAATTTATTAAATCGACTAATCCCGCGATCGACGACATAGAAATCGTAATATCTGACGATGACTCCTATCTGCCCGAGTCGGAGGAAGAAAAAAGCGAAATCGACACCGATGACGATATCAATACGATGGACGCCATCGACGAAGAGCCGAGCCCAGCTGCAGAATCGCGCGAAGCCCCACCCCCAACTGTAGTAGAGACACAACCCGCCGTGGACAACGTCTCCAAAAATGAAGCCGAGCCCGAAATCGGCAAGAAAATGAAAAGGCTAAGGCCCAAAGAAGACTCTTCGGAAGACGAAGAAGTAAAGAAAAAGGCCAGAGAAATGGCGGAAAGGGAAAAGGCCAATGAGCTTTTAAGGTCGGTCAATGTACTGACGGAACAGATCAAATCCCTTAAAGAAGAAAGCCGTATCCGCGAGGAAAAGGCAAATAAACAAATCCAAGACCTTCTCGCTCAGATGACTGAGCTGAGAAACGAAAACAAAGAAAAGGACAAGGAGATACAAAAACTTGTACAACATATAATGGCATTAACAGCAGCCAAGGAGAAAGAAGAGTCAATAATGGAAATCGACCCGTGGAAAGCCTCCCTCGATAATGACGTTGTAAAGCTAGTGGAACTAGGAATCGGTTCACCTCCCCCCGTAAAGCCATCCGGTAGCAAAGGCAAGCCTAAAGAGCCGGAAAGAATCATAACAACCAAAGAACCTGCAGGTTGGACACAAGTCCAAAACAAAAAAGGAAAAAAGACAGGCACCACTACTGAGAAATCAGACAGTAGTGTGAAAACAAAAATAAGCGTCGCCGAAAAGCAGACGCAGATAATAAATCAGCTGAAAGAAATCGAATTTAACAAGGCTGCGAAAGAGGCTCATGAAAGAAGCCAGAAAAAGAAAACTGCCCAAAATAACTTGAGCAAAAATAGCCAAGTTGAAAAAGAAAACGACGTACCAAAAGACTCACCGCAAACAAGCGAGGAGCCTATAGTAAAAGAGCCGAAACCACCGGCGATAATCCTAAAAACTGTAGGAGAACACCAAAAAATCCTGCAGAGAGCAGCCAACCAAGGCATAATATCAGTCAATAAGTTTGCACGATCAGGCAGATCGATTGTTATTAACACAAAAACCAGAAAAGATTACCTAGGAATGGTACACATCCTAGAAGAACACAGTCCAAAAGTAGAATTCATCGCATATCCCATAGATAGCGATAAACTAAAAAGAGTCATTATAAAAGGGCTATCTGCTACTACTAGCACAGTAGCAATTAAAGACGAACTATACAATAAAGGAATAGAAGCAACAAGGGTGATCAATATGATCTCCAAAAAAGCTGATAAAAAAGTACTGCCACATTTCATCGTCACCCTCAAAGAGGAAGACGTTGCAAAAATTAAAAAAATATCTGATATATGCTACATGCGCATCTATGTGGAGGATGAATTCAAAATCACAAAAGACACCCTACAGTGTTATAACTGTCAAGGGTTCTATCACAGCTCAAAGGCTTGCCATTGCGGATCCAGATGTGTAAAATGCGGAGAAAACCACATCAGTAACGACTGTGAGAAAAGCCGGGAAACCGACCCCAAATGTGCAAACTGTGGTGAAGCGCACACAGCAAATTATAGAGGATGCTCTAAGGCCCCCAAAAAGAAAACACCTGCCCCAACAAGACCGGTAGGAAGACCCATAAACAGCGCTCCAATCAACAAAGGAGTCAGCTACGCACAGGCAGCGAAAAAATCCGCTGAAACCACCTCAGAATCTCCAGCACAACCACAAGAAGTGTCGGTACAGGACGCAGCTACCCTCATCGCAAACTTCCATACAGAGTATAATAACAAAATGATGGAAATGATGTCCATGATGGACAAAGCAACAAAAATGATGAATGCATTTGGAGAAGCCGTCCGAAAATGTTAGCAAACCAAAACGAAGATCTACGCATTGGGTCATGGAATTCCGGCGGAATATTCAAAAAGATCAACCTTCTGGATGAAATAATAAACAGATTAGAGCTCGATATCGTAGCCCTTCAAGAAACCAAACTATTGGAAAGGAAAAAAACAAAATTTCCAGGCTACGATATCTATAGAACGGATCATAGAGCATTATCAGGAGGAACAGCTATATTAGTCAAAAGAGGACTCGAACACGAGCACATCCCAACACCAGACGGACTGGTGACAATGGAAGCCACAATTATTCGACTTAAGGCCAACAACGAAACACTAAAAATAGTGTCAGCTTACGTTAGACCACATGATCCGATTTTCAACGAAGATTTGAGCCTAATACTGAACTCAGAAGAGCCAACTATAATTATTGGAGACCTAAATGCTAGATCTCCCAATTGGTTTGACAGGACGACCAACCGAAACGGAAGATATCTCTGCAACCATCTCGAGAACAGACCGAACACATATGTCATCGGACCAACAGAACCGACATGTTTCCACGGAGAACTCCCTACGTATCTCGACATTGCAATCCTACACAACGTGGGTCAACAATACGAGATACACTCTCTAAATGAAGGCGATTCGACACATAACCTAATCGTCCTGACCCTGGGCGCAACAGAATTGAACTATTTGCAGCCCCACAACAGAAAGAAAACAAGTTGGCCAAACTTTAGAAGAATTGTGAGCGAGAACATCGGTAACATCCCAACAATTAATAATATTACAGAACTAGAAAACAGTGTAATAAAACTAGAACAAGCAATAAACAATGCTATCGATGCCAGCTCCAAAACCAAAACAATCACAAGACAAAAAGGAAGATTCAGGGATATAAGTATAGAACTTCAAAACCTAATCAAAGAGAAAAACCGGAAAAGAAGAAGAGCCTACCGCACAAGAATGGTAGAAGACAAAAGGATTGCAAATGAGCTAGACAGGGAAGTGAAAAAACAACTTCAAAATCATAGAAATGAAAGCTGGGACTCCTATATCGATGAGCTAAATCCTAACAAATCCGCCTTCTGGAAGTTATCTAAAATCCTTCGAAAGGACAAGAAACCCATACCTCCCCTACACGGAGTAAACGGGATTGTCCATACGGAAATCGACAAAGCCGAAGTCATGAAGGACGAACTAGAAAGGGCGTGTAGAAACAACGAAGACCCCGACGATGACATAGACTTTGAAGAAGAGGTAGAAAGAACAGCGAGAAGACTTAGAAGGAAAAAGGGCAGAATAGGTATTACACATACATCTCCCGAAGAAATAAAGGAACTTATAAAAATGACAAATGCCAAAAAAGCCCCAGGACCCGACAACATCACAAATAGGGCGCTGAAAAATCTACCAACAAAAGCTATCGTTTATATCACTAACATAATAAACAACATGCTAAAACTACGATATTTCCCAGATAGGTGGAAAGAGGCACACGTAATAATGATTGCAAAAACTGGTAAAAACGGCACATTTCCGCAAAATTACAGACCCATCAGCTTATTATCAGCTATAAGCAAGATAGCGGAAAGAGTTATACTAAAAAGACTCAATGAAGAATCACAAATGCTAGGAACCATACCAGAGGCTCAATTCGGGTTCAGAAGCGAACACTCCTGTGAATTACAGGTACTACGACTTACAGAATTCATCACCAAAGGATTTAATGAAAAAATGTACACAGCTACAGCTTTTCTGGACGTCAGCAAAGCCTTCGACAGAGTCTGGCACCATGGACTCATCTATAAAATGAATGAATTTGGTTACAGTGAGGCGATGACATGCCTCCTTGCGTCATATCTTGCCAACAGAAGGTTCAGAGTTCGAATAGGGGCAACCCTATCCGAAGTCGGGACCCTGGAGGCGGGTGTGCCTCAGGGAGCGGTGCTGTCGCCGTACCTGTACACCATCTATACGGCCGACACGCCAAAAGAGCCAGGCTCTCTGTTGAGTCTTTACGCTGACGACACAGCAATAGCTGTTAGCTGGAGAAACCCGGATCATGCAGCTAATCATCTGCAAAGAGCACTAAACAGATTTCAAAGATGGTGCATAAAATGGAAAATAGCCCTAAATCCAGATAAAACACAGGCTGTAATGTTTAGTCACAGAAGAAGTGTACCAAATCGCGAAATTACAATCGAAAACACCCAGTAGACTGGACCAACCAGGCTAAATATCTAGGGGTACATCTAGATAAGAAGCTAACGTTCACTGAGCACATCAATCAGCAAATACGCAAAGCCAAAGCGTTGAAAAGTCAGCTCTCAACACTTATTGGAAGAAAAAGTAGACTACGATTTAAAACCAAAATCAGGGTTGCGAATAGTATTATCCTGCCAGTCCTAACATATGCATCCGCTGCGTGGGGACACACCTGTAAAACAAACAGGAAAAAGATACAGACTACTCAAAATCAAATAGTCAGAGATGCCCTTAAGATACCAAGGTACGTACCCTTGAGATATGTATATAGACACTCAGGACAAACAAGAATCCTACGCACGCTAGACGAGAGAGCATATGAAATTTTTAACGGACTAAGAAACCACCCCAGCAGAATGTTAAGAGAGCTGACTAACTACAATGAAAACACAAGGACGGTACACAGAAGACCAAAACAACAGATAGCTCGATATAGGGAGAACCCGAACGAATAAATAAAGAATGAGATGGTTGCAAGAAGAACGAACAAAGAAATGCAGTCAATCAGAAAACACACCAAAAAAAAACTCTGGCGAGAGGGTACGCTTTTCTTTTTTAGGTTTTTAGGTTTTTAGGTAATTATAAGTCCAATATAAACCGGGGTGTGTGAGAGCATTATACACTTGGGAATGCACACCCCAATACACGCACACAAATAGGATTAAGGAAAAAAGGAAAGAATTGTTGCCCAGGCATTTTATAGTCCCGACGCCACAAGGAAGTCCACAAAAAAAAAACTAAAAAAAAAAAAAGAAAAGTGTTTTCTGATTAAATAACGTAAATTCATATTGATACATTCATACTTTTCATTAAACCGTTTAACGTAAATTTGCCTTATATAGCAAATATAGAAGGGGCCCGCCAGGCCTTCTATATACCGCTCCGCGGACTAGGCCCTTAAGGCAGATCGAAATGAAAGATCTACTCGCGAAATCCGAGCACTGAGGTCATGTGCGGCATGCATGGGCTTGGTGGCCGGACCCCTCTCGGGTGCTCAGCCGGCGAGGAGAACAAAATTTATTTTGCCAAATCGGCGGCTGAGTGACCGAGCACACACTCTTTTCCGGACATAGAGTCATCAGCTCAGGCTGATGGCTCTATGTTCGGAACACACGCTCTTTTTTCTTTTTTTAGGGACTCAAGTCCCGACGTAAAGCTAGAGTAAAATCAATTGAGTCAGTAAAGTAAATAGGGAGAAAAGCCTAGATGTGGCTACCCCTACAGTTAGGTGGCATAACCACATTCACTAAAAACCGAGGATGTCCTATTACCCAGGGCATCTTAAGTAAATTTCAGATCATAAGCCTCCTCACGTAAGTCACACGATGAGGAGGGGTGGTGGAAAAGCCTGGGGGTCAGATAGGTACCACTTCGACTAGCGAGGTGTAACCGGTTTGATCTTCGGACATGTGGATCCCATTCTTACATTGGTATACACATGTTCCTAGGGGCAGGGTTGATCACTGCGTGTGTGTGTAACTGTTTCATTATTCATATCAACATAGTCTTGACTATGTTGATATGAATAAACCATAGTTACTTAAACTGTACAATGTAATAAAAAGTAAACTTCGCAACACGTTGAGTCTACTTTGCCTGATTAAATTTAAGCGGTAAAAATGTTAATAAAGAATGCAATTTTTGTAGGGATAAATAAATCGGTATTAAGACAGTGCCCAGTCACTGACAATCCTATTGAGTTTTGAGTTTTCTGTGCTGAAAATTTTCCGGAAACCTGCATGCTCTGATGGCTGGTAAATTCAGAATTGTTATACTATTGGTAAATATCTTAGCTTAAATGTGCATTTGACATAGGAGACTTATTTATATGTAGATTTTTAGCCCACCATTTACATTAGCACAACACTATGTTGATCGATTCATGTGGCATTTTCGTTTTCTATAAGCCATTTATTATATAGTATTTAATGTATTTTGTTGTGGCATTTTAATATTAGATAATATATCTTATGATATAAAACCGCCTTTATGGTTAAAAAATATTTATTATTATTTGGGATTTTAACTTTCAATTCAGAAATCTAAACGTCAAAAAATATATTTAATTATAATTTGTAATTTATTCTTATTTATTGCTACTTTTATGATTTGGTATTTGCTCTCAGCTCTCCTAAATAGTAAGCAACGTTAAAAGAATTGTAAATAAAACTCATTTATTTAAAATTAATTAAACTGACTGATAATGAAAAAAAAAAGCAGACCAAACAGACAAACAAGCTTCTTGTGTATACAGTCAATCCTCAAAAGCCCAATATGTTCAAATCCATAATGACCTAAAGTAAATTTTCAACAACAATAGTATCATACCTGGGAAACCCACTGGAACAAAATTAAGAGTGCATGACATGAGATCCGGCACTCTGTTGAAAAATTTGAACTTCCAACTATCTCTAGAAACGAAAAAGCTGTCATCCGAAGATTAAGAACAGGACATACCCGATTCACACATGAATACTTAATGAAGTCCGAGCCGAAGCCCAATTACCAAATCTGCTCAAGTGCATTAACTGTAAAACACATCCTGATCGAGTGTCCCCGGTACGCAAAACACAGAGTGCAACATAAACTTAAGTCTAATATCAAAGACGTTTTAAACTCACGCGATCAAGTCTTTAACCTAATTGGTTTCTTGAAAGACATTCAGTTGTTCAACAGAATATGACCCCTTGTTTTCCATGTACTTTACTTATATCATTTAGTCATAGGTTCTAAGCTTATAGATTAACTGTAGCTATTAGTTACATGTGCTTATTGTAATTATTGTACACAATATTGTTTATGTCAATGGTCATTGTAGACGAGACACATTAATTTAAATAAAAAAAAAATTAAAACTGACTGATACCTAGTTTTACACATTTCTAAACGAACCGAATCATGTAATTTATAAAATAAAAGTTATCAAACTGTAAAAATTCATTAACTTTTTTTGATTTTAATTGATTCTTAAGAATATTGCGTACATATTAAATAAATTCTACATTTACAAAAGAACCACAGCCAAAAACCAAATCCGCAACTTCAAAAACTTATCGAAATTCAAAAACCACCCTATGCCTCCAGTTGTTTTCGTTCTTCAAGAAATTCGTTAATTAAAAAGAGAAATGTTAAAAAGACCACATCAAATGCAGAATTTCCACGGATAAATTACAAGAAAAGCTACAAATACCCCAATTCTATGCTGTTCACTTGTTGCCAAAAAGTTTCATCACCACAGCAAAAGGAAAATTCGCCAATAAAACCCAACAAATATGATTTCAACCTCGAATCTGAATAACAAAGCCCCCGATTCCGTTCTGACGCTCTCAAAATGTTATTTTGAAAGCAGGAGACACAATTAGTGTCATACGCAGTGGCGGCTACATGTTTTAAATATTCAGCATGTAGCAAAAAAACACAACAAACTCTAAATGATAAAATATTCACGCTAATGTCATTTATCATTGTATTTAATTTGCATGTCGTAATTGGTTATCTTGATACAACATTAGGGCTGGTTCTGACTCTTCGGGATAAATTCAAAAAATCATCAACGATAAAAATGTAGCGCCACTGTCAAACCATAAACTTGCAGCTGTTAAGTCATTTAGCAGAGTTTTCCTAATATGCAATAACATTTTTGGTTCTTATTAACAGTACTAATTTATAGAGATATTATAAAACGACCCAGCAATAGTTTCATCAAATGTTTTGTGTGGGAAGTAAAGCTCGCCAAGAAAAGCTCAAAACATATCTAGCTTATTACAAAAAAGCACATCTATACTACTTCAGAAGTGTGAGCGAGCAAGAAAAATCTGCAGATGTAGCTTTGCATGTATGTTGGACGCTCAACAATCACCAAAAGCCATTTTCGATCTTGTGAAATAGGCAAAGAATGTATGCTAGGAGTGTCCGCAGCATTTTTTGAAGACAAAAAGGATGTTGTCGCAAGTTCAAGGTGTTCCATTGTAAGCAAAAAGAAATTGGCGATTTACGTTGCTACTATGTTTTGCTCCATTTTTCTTTGTCCATTATTTCTAAAGTTTCTCTATTATTCTTTTATTACTATGGGTGATAACGGTTGACAATCTTTAAATAAAGTTCTAACTAGAAGAGTTTTGCGACGACTCGACGATCTAGATTATAATAGGTAAAGATAAACATTTAGTATAAAAGATCTCATTAATTCAGTAGAATAAAATGATATTTATTTCATCTTAGTGTCGTTTCATTTACTTGTTTCATTCAGGGGTAAGTAGTCTTAACATCAGATCATCAATGGCTCTTGTCAAATATTTCTAAGTGATGGATTCGACCGTTAATTGGTGGAAATTTATTTTATATAATAATAAAACAATGAAAAGTTTGTTTTCAAAACTTTCACAAAATTCATTATTAAATCTTATCACTACAGCTGTTTCGACAGAGTGCCTTTTTCATGTGATCTATTTATTTTATGTGTACTTTATAGCCTTTAACAAAATAGGTTGAGGAGGGGAGAACTGTTTCTCTTAAGTTGGTCATTCAGAATTATTTCTGTCTTTATTAATTTGGTAATTTTCATAGATTCGAACAAAGATAGCTTAAGGCCTTTATTTTGAATGTGAAGAAATTGAAATTCGTCAATAAAAGAATGATTATGATTTAGAAGGTGAAGATGAAGAAGAAAATTTAAAAATTATCAGGCTTAAAAACAAACATGAGTTCTCTATATTTCATAAACCTAACCATACTGACACGACTATACACAATTCATCATCCCATCTTACACAGCATAAACTGGCAGCCTATTATAGCATGTTATATCCTCCGGAGGCGTGTCAGCCGGGAACTGACAGCCGTGCCGGACGCATCAAGGAATTTGGATATCGGTCAAAATACTTGGGAATTCCAAGTTTCTCCAAATCCAAATTTCTTATTGATTCGATGCAGGGAAATTCCACTTTCGCTACGTAAAACAAAGGATTTGTTTTACATAAAAGCAGGTAGATTTTCTCTCATCGATCAGTCGAGCTTGCCTCTTCTACTGTAGACCTAGTCGGTGCTATTATTGTTCCAACTAAGTTATTGTTTTATTTCTGATTTTCTGTATACCTTTTTATTTTAGCATTGTTCTTCCGTGTGTTAAGAACACTTAGAAATATTTATCTTGCTTTTTCCATTTTATATTTTGATTTGTACTTTGTCTAAGTAGTTCTTTCCGGTAAGTCAAAGAACTCTTAGAAATATTTTCATAATCATTGTTGCATTATTATTTCCGATATTTTATCTAAGATATTTTCTTTCTTAAGTTAAGAAAATACTTAATACATTTGTTTCTTTCATTTTCTATTTTATGCTAAGTTGTTTCTTCCGTAAGTCAAGAAACACTTATAAATATTTGTGCATTTATTTTACTATATTGATTCTCTTGTTTATTTTCTGTTCCAAGTTGTTTCTTCCGTAAGTCAAGAAACAGTTAGACATATTTCTATAATCTGTTTCATTTTTGCATTTCTCATTTTATATTTTGAGTATTTTATTTTTCCACTCTAAGTCGTTTCTTCCGTAAGTCAAGAAACACTTTTCTTTGCATTATATTTTTATAACATTTAATTTACTTGTTTACTAAGTTATTCCTTCCGTGAGTCAAGGAATACTTAGATCATTTTTACTTATCTGTTTTCCATTTTTTCTCTGTTACTTGGAACCGTTACCTATAACAGATATTTGTCACTGGAACTGTTATTTATAACAGCGGTGGTATTTAACCTGTCTACCAGCTACAAACCAAAGATGGTGAATACCCGATCCAATTCCGGGGATAGGAAGAAGCCCGAAGAGCCGGCGATGGGTCCTACAGGCCCAAATGCCCCCTCTCGGCAACAGTTACATAGATTAACAGAAATTCCAGAAATACAACTTTGAGACAGAATTAAATATCATTAAGCAAATAACATTAAATAATGGATACAACAGACAATCACCTAGGATTAAAGCTTAAGCTTAAAAGGATAGGAAATAAATTCAACATTTCAACAACATTCAAAACAACAAACACGTTGAGATTTATTTTGTCCAAAACCAAACCTAACAATGAACAAGAAAGGACAAGAAATTGCATTTATAAAATACCTTGTGAATGCGATCAGTTTTATTTAGGTGAAACATCAAGGCCATTAAATGTTAGAATAAGTGAACATCAATCCTATATTAAAAATAGAGAATTTGATAGATCTCAAATATGTAAACACGCATGGGATAATAAACATAGGGTTCAAAGGAATGATTCAAATATAGTCCTAAAAGAAACGGATGGTAAAAAGAGAAAAATCAAAGAAGCGGCTCTAATTATGCTAAATGAGACCAATTGTGTCGCGAATTCCTCGGCAGAATGTAGTAGGATCTGGTTACCCATATTGAAAGAGGAAGTAATTAAAAGGAAAATACCAGTATTGGTAAGTCAGTAACATATGGAGAATACATCATTTATGTTTTTTAAATAACAAACATATAAAATCGGAATTTGGTGTTTATTGAAGGTAAACTAAATGCACGATCAAATACTTACCATGTCGGGATAGTATGATGAGGTTTTTTCCTGGTTTTCCCTCATAATTTACTATGGAATCAATAACAGGAGAATTTTACTGTCATCATGGCATGTATTTGTCTTTTTAAAGACGAATTACATGTTATGATCTTTTCTGACGGATATTCTCAAGTTAAAGTTGATTTCATGTAATCGAATGAACTATCTTATAAGTAAAGTCGTCCCAGGAACGCAACTCAACAATATTGGCAATATCATTTTAAAGTCGTCTACTTTAAAATGTATAATGTATGTCTGAATTGTCAATATAGATGAGTCAGATAAAATTAAATTATTAGAAGAATTTTTCACTAAGTAACAAAAAACAAAATTTGTTTAATGTTACCAATCCAACGGTAACTTTACCATCTTAATTTTATACAAGAAATAATGTAAACTAAATTTCAATTAGTAATTTTAAAGGGTTTTTACCCCCATATTTATTGCCTACATTTATGTATGAACCTGACACTGATGATGGAATATGTATTGTGAAAACGTTTTGTCTATTTAACATAGCCCGACTGGGTTTTGACGTGACAACGTCTTAAATTAGGTTGTGGCTCGGAGTCACTCATGAAAAAGTGTAACGCCCGCTCACGTCTGTTACGATGAGTCACCGAACGAGAGAGAGGCCCGCCGGACCGGCGAATGCCTTGCGTCTCTCTCCCACTCAAACATGATCGGTCCGCTGCGCGCGCAGCACTAGAGAATTAGGCGCGTTAAATCGGTGCGTGCTTGTGTCTCTGTCTTTCTCGAGCGTTCTTGGCGTTGGAAAACCGAGAAAGCGTCATAATACAAGTTCACACGTGTGGTTAAAGTATCGTCAGCTGTGTCTGTAGTGAAAATGTGGAGTGCTTAGATTCGTCATTTACAACAACTACAACAATAAAGGTAAATAATTGTACACTAATATTTCATTATCGTAAACTATGATTGATTGATTAATTGTTAGATTGACACAAAAGTTGAGAAACTGAGTTTATAGGTTATGTCATACTATTGACAAATGTTGATAGTGTTAAGTAAATTATTAGTTTAAATCACTCTGCAATCAATCGTAATTCAGTCGATTGAGAAGAAACAGCGCGTTTCAACTGCAAACAACTATTGTGCAATTTAATAATATTCATATTAATAAATATTCTACCGAGACAAAGACGTTGTCACGTAAAATCTTCGCCCGTAAAACCGACTTTACAGGCAACCGATTTTTTATATACCTTTTTATAAAGGATTTTATTAAAAATTTTTTAATATGTGGTATACAGCCAACTACAGGAACTTAGTTTCCTTGTGGATTCTATATCTGTCAAATAGTCCAATACTACTTCAGCCCTACCCCACATCATATTCAAACAGGCCACAAAATAGATTTCGAAAAAGCAAAAACCATCTCTTCCATCCGGTCCTTAAAGTCGATAATCATTTGTAAAGCCATCGAAATTAAAATACAGCTGAACAGCTTAAACAAGCGCGATGACGGTAAACGACTGCCGGTAATATGGCGTCCGCTGCTTCAGCAACCCTCCTCCACAACCCATCCCGCTCCGACCGTTTTTGGGTGGCAAGCTTGCCACCAATACCAAGACAATCAAGACAAACCATGTTAAATGAAGTTACAATTTCTTTATAAAAAAACAAACATTTCTTTAACGAATGAATCAAAATAAAATCTTCGCAACACAATTTAAAAAACTCGGTATTATAATATTAAAAAGCTTTATTGCACAACGTGAACTTTTGTAAAGACAGTTTTTCTCGGTAAAAAAAATTGAGTTTTCTCTCTAAGAGTCTATTTTCATTCACACTTGGACATGAAACCAACTACAATTGCGTTCTTCCTATACTTAGAATTTTTACACACTAATTCACGGTAGAACAAAATTCATTTTATTAATAAAACAACTGAATAAAATCCAAGTTTCAGTAATTTCATTACTGAATATAAAATATAACCGACACCTACAGGGCTACGTTATCTACACAGATTTTTATATACAAAAAATAATATAAATGTCGTCAAGTGGTGTTTTAATATTATTTACGACAATATTATTGTTTGTTAGCTTTTGAAAGCATTTCGCCGTAAAATCCTACACAGCCACCCACACGTAGCGCTGCTGTACACCTAAAACCCTTTTTCGTTAATTTTAACACCCTCCAGTCGAGCTGTCAGTCACGAGAGGCTAGGCCGGCATTATGGAAACCAGAAAGTTATTTTCCGCACAAAGGAAAGAAAAATAAAAATTATGATTCGCTATAGGAAACGAGAGGGATGGCGTATATTTATGAAGCAAAATAAAGAAAATGCTTTTATGTTCTTGGCGTTTTTAATTAATGTGGGTAATTTTGA
Source organism: Diabrotica undecimpunctata (assembly GCF_040954645.1). Lineage (NCBI taxonomy): Eukaryota > Metazoa > Arthropoda > Insecta > Coleoptera > Chrysomelidae > Diabrotica > Diabrotica undecimpunctata. Next base: position 64,744,010 of record NC_092803.1, on the reverse strand, counting down.
ACTTAAAAGCTTTTGGCGACAATATTGTTTTTAACATTAAGGTCACGTGTAAAAAGTGATTTGCTTTATCTGCTTACACAAACAGTACAAGTATTAAAGATATACTAATAATTATTTGCCACAGACAAATTAAGTGTTACATTTTGTTGTAATCGGACAAAAAATTAAAAAAATAATTTTAAAATATGTCATTAGAAATGAATAAATGAATCAAAATTTGATATAAATGCACTAATGTTTGGGTCGGCAGCAAAATTATGTGAAAAGGACACCATAGATGGGTGTCAGTGTAAGATAAACCTACCAGTTCTTGACACCTATCCAGTTATTGGCACTTTAAAGATTTTTCTAAATATTAAGTTACCCAAAAATTCTAGATTTAAACTAACTTCATTACCAAGTTTATTTATAGTTGTGACAAAACATCATATGGTTTGAAAACCATTAATAACGCCATTGTGTTTTGTTGAATGATTGAGTCCAGTTATGTATTAGTTTGTGGCGTAGAGTTTAAAAATTATTTAAGGTACATTTTAAAAAAATATTCTATAGCAGTCTTAATATTAACGTTGTAAATCTTTTCCTGGTGTTCTTGTAGTACAGGGTAAAAGATCAGTAGGAAGACGCCAGAACTCGTGGCTGAAAGACCTGAGGAGATGGTTCGACCGCTCAACCGCAGAAATCTTTCGCGCAGCAGTTTCCAAAACTACAATTGCCATTTGGATCGCCAACCTTCGAAAGGAAACGGCGCCATGAGAAGAAGAAGATGTTCTTGTGATCCCAAAATCTTGTAGAGTAAAATAAATGTTGCACTTGATCTTCTTCTTCTTCTTCAAGTTCCGCTCCTATCGGAGATTGGAAATCATTCTGGCAATTATAATTTTGTTGGTTACGCGCCTGAATAGTTCAATTGAACTGCATCCAAACCATTCACGAAGATTGCGTAGCCACGAGATTTTACGTCTTCCTACGCTTCTTCTGCCTTTGATTTTACCCTGCATTGTATTTCTTAGTAGTTCGTATTTTTTACCTCTCATGATAAGCCCCAAGTATTCCAATTTCCTGATTTTTATGGAATTTAAAACTTCGCATTGTTTTCCTAGTTGTTCAAGAACTTGTTCGTTTGTTTTGCGATTCATCCATGATATTTTCAAAATACGTCGGTAACACCACATTTCGAATGCTTCTAGGTTTTTAATACTGGATTTTTTAAGTGTCCAAGCTTCAACCCCATATAAAATTGTAGAGAAAATATAACATCGAAGCATTCTTATTCGGAACGATAAATTGATATCGCGATTACAAAGAGTTTTCTCATTCTATTAAAAGTTGATCGTGCAAAGTCAATTGGGCATTTTATTTCTTTCGTCTGATCAGTATCTTCTGTCATCCATGCTCCAAGGTATTTGGACGAAGATATTTGTGCAATTTCTGTATTATCTAGTACTAGCTTAACTTTGATGTCTTGTGCTTTTGTAAATACCATGAATTTGGTTTTCTTCAAATTTATTTTTTAGTCCATAATCGTTGCAATATATATTTAGTTGTTCAGCAAGGTATTGCAGTTCTTCTAGTGTTCCTGCCAGAAGGACAGTGTCGTCAGCATATCTTATGTTATTAAGTGGCTCACCTTTATTATAAAGCCCTCACTAAGCTCGGCAAGCGCTAATTCTGAGATGGCTTCACTGTATAAATTGAATAACAAGGGTGATAAAATACACTCCTGGCGGACCCCACGGCGAATCTAGATATCCTCAGTGAGTTCATTTTTAACTTTCGCTTTTGCTGTTTGGTTCCAATAGAGGTTACATAGGATTCTAATGTCTCTACTGTCTATGTTTTTATTTAATAAAATTTCTTTAAGCCCATTATGCTGCACTCTGTCAAATGCCTTCTCAAAATCAATAAAACAGGCATATACTTCCTGATTTATATCCAAGCATCTCTGCGAAAGAACACTTACTGCAAACAGTGCACCTCGTGTTCCCAGTCCTTTCCTAAATCCCATTTATGTATTACTTATGCCTTCATCTAATTTCTTATGTACTCTATTGTGAATTACTTTTAAAAACAATTTCAAGAGATGACTCATTAAGGCTATGGTGTGATGTTCATTGCACTCCTTTGCATTGGCTTTTTTGGGTAGCAGTATGAATGTTGATTGGAGCCATTCTTTAGGTATTATACCTGTTCTATATATGGTATTGAATAGATCCAAAAGAAGATCAATAGATTCAGTATTCACAATTTTGAGTAATTCGATAGAAACTTCATCAGGCCCGGGAGATTTACCACCTTTAGCTTGTTTCATTGCATATTCAATTTCTTCTCGTACAATGTCAGGCCCAGTATCATCCTTAAATTCTTTTGGTGCTTCTGTTCTCTCTTTGTCTTCAAAAAGTTGTGCTATATATTGTGCCCATTTCTGCATTTTTTTGTGTATATCTGTTATAAGTGCACCACTTTCATCTCTTAGTTGCCTAGTTTGAAGTGTTGTTCTCATTCCTATTAATTCTCTAATTCTTTTATGGATGTTAAAAAAGTCATATTTTTTCTCAATTTCTTCTAGTTCTTGGCACTGCTCATGTAACATTCTCTCCTTAGCTTCTTTTATTCTCTTTTTAATTAATCGATTAGTTTTATTAAATTTAATTGGATTTTTTTTTGAATGATTTTCTTTCATTCATTAATAGTAGTATTTCTTCAGTCATCCAGTCTTTATGTTTTCTTTTCTTTGGTTTTAAGTATTCATTGGCTGTTTTAATTATTGCTACTTTTATATTTTCGCATTTCTGATCAATGTTATAACTACTTCTATTCAGGGCATTACGTAGATTTTCAGTAAGAGTTTTTACAGTTTGTTTCTTTGTTTGTGGTTCCCTTAATCTCTTAATATCAATTCTACTTTGTGTGGGTTTTTTAATCAGTTTCAATTTTGTTTGTAATGTGACTACTATGGGGTTATGGTCTGAACCGATGTCTGCTCCAGGGTAAGTTTTGGCAGACATTATAGAATTACGAAATCTTTGTCTAATGAGGACAAAGTCAATTTGATTTCGGATTATTTTCTTCGTTGTATTACCGGGAGATTTCCATGTATATAATCTTCTTTTTGATAGCTTAAAAAGTGTATTAGATATTACAAATTCTTCCGTCTGGCAAAATTGTTGTAAACGGTCACCACGTTCATTTCTATTTCCTAGACCATATTCCCACACATATCGATCCACTCTTCCCTGGCCAACTTTGGCATTGAAGTCGCCCATTACTATTGTAGTGTGATATTTCTTCATTGATTTTAAGACTTGTTCCAAATCATGGTAAAATAATTCGATATCGTCGTCATCTTTATCTTCCTTAGGAGCATAAACTTAAATAAAATTTACTATACCTTTTTTGGACTGAAAATGTATTGATAAGATCTTATCAGAATAAGGAGTAAAACTTCTCACAGAGTGATGAACCTTTTTTGCAACTAAGATAGCAACACCATAGCGATGATTTACCTCGTTGTTACCTGAATAATACATGGTTCTATTATTTGTAATTTGTTTACCTGAACCTGGCCACTGTACGTCACTTATACCTAAAACATCAATTTGGAGATTTTCCATTTCAAGCAGAACGTTCGCTAATTTACCACTTGCGTATAGACTTTTGACATTCTAGGTTGCTATTTTCAATGTCTTAAGTGCACAGGAATTTCTCTGGTTTACGACCTGGGAGGCCCTGTGATCTACAGTTATTTCTCCCCTGTCGGATCTTGGATTCCGTGCTCCATAATCAGTAAGTTTGTTTACTCTACTCGTCATTTGCCATTCATGACTTTACTAGGGGTACTCTATGAGTCTTTAATCCATTGTTTCTCCGTTGCCTTCTGCATACTTACGCCGTTGACCTATTTTTCGATTTATCCGCTTTTAGGACCATCAAATGACATCGATCAAAATAGACAATCGTCTGACAGCAGAATTGCCAATAAAAAGAGGAGTTCTGTATACTTTCTCCACTGTTATTCAATATATATATTCTGAAAAGATCTTTCAAAATACCCTCGAAAATATTGAAAAAGGAATAAAAATCAACGGAGAATACGTAAACAACTTAAGATACGCAGACGACACCGTCATTATTGCGGACAGTGCTGAGGGTTTGCAACGACTTGTGAATGTCATAACCAGAGAGGGAGATAGCTTGGGACTAAATATAAACACAAATAAAACAAAAGTAATGGCTGTTACACGTGCACCAAATGTCGACATTAATATTTGTATCTATAACAAACTTATAGAACCAGTACAAAGATTCAAGTCTATCTTGGTTGCTGGATAACAAACGATCTTGACCAGGAAATCAAAATACGTGCTCGTCTAGAATATGCTAGGTCCGCATTTCAACGAATGAAAAAATTCCTAATAAACTCTACGTTATCGTTGGATATCCTATACCAATTTGTAAAAACGTTTATTTTTTCCATATTGCTATACGGAGTGGAAACATGGACTCTCGAGATTACAAGTATGAGGCGTATAAAAGCCTTTGAGATGTGGGTTTTTCGAAGGAAGAATAGGTACTGAGGGAGAACTCCTAAATATTGTAAAAAACGGAAAAACGAGTTATCTAGGACATAATTACAGTAAAGAAAAATACAACTTCCTACGACTTATAATGGACTTATAGTGGAAGGAAGAAGAGGTCCAGGAAGAAGAAAATGCTCCTGGTTGAAGAATGTAAGAGACTGGCCAGGCGTGGACATGCATTCGATACTAAGAACAGCTCAAGATAGCGAGCAATTTGCTGTAGTTATAGCTAACCTTCAGTAATGGAGAAGGCACCTTAAGAAGCAGGGCCAGTTTCCCAAGCCTTGGAGAAAAGAGTGCCCTTTCACTTATTAACTCATCCGCCCGCAGCCGTTGGTCATAAGTAGGGGATTGCTGATACCGGCAATCATTCGGTGTATTACCTGTTGGTCGACGGGAGGTATTTTATTTCCCTCCTACCCACCGGTAAACCAGGTCGGGCATTCCCCTTTCAGGGGAATACAGAGTATGACTTTGAAAAATAATTATACTCCGAATTAAATGGCTGCAGTGCATCTAGCCTTCTACCTCGTATAACTTTGCTATAAAAGTAAAAGCAAAATATGCTGAGTTTTGCACCATACGTCCTTTTCCAACATTAACAAATGAGGAAGAAAACATTTTTTTACAGTAGATTTCAGAACTTTCTAGCATTTCCTTTTTTTTGCACAAGAAAATTCCATATTTGAAAGTAGCAGTATTTCAAATAATATGAACAATATACCTATCCTCGATTTAATATGCAATAACTTCACCTGCAACTTACGTTTGAACAAAATTTGTACAACAATCAAAAACACATTATAAATTTACTGATTCAGCAATCAATCATAAAAAATAATGTTTGTGAAAATAAGTAAATCTGGTACATTAAAAGTTGACTCATTGGTGATGGATTATTCAAAAGAATATTGGACTTTTAGTTATTTATCCACTCTATTTAAGGTTTAAGCAGAGAGTATTTGTCAATATTAATTGTATTTTCAGGTTTATTGTACGTCTCAGCATCAAATATTTTGTACAAATTGTGGACGGTTTGATTTGTTTGGACTAATTTTTTATTTAAGCTTATAAGCGCATTTTATGTGAAGGTTTTTAACTTATTGCTCCATTGCCATAACTTTCTAAAGTTAGTTACATAATATTTAATTTAAGATTTACAGGAAAAAAGTGTTTTATTTGCATCAATCAAAAGTTTGGGGTACGAATTCGAAATTTAGAACTCACAAAACTATATAAATAATATAGATTTACAATAGCAATGGCAGTGTTTGTTTATATTATATATCTATAAACTGTCAAAATGGTAAAAATAAAATTAATTAGTCAATTTTAACACGTACTCATCATTAATCCCTTAGAATGCAATGGTTGGATTAAAGAGAACCCACCAAACCGTATTAGTGACTTAGTTCCCAGATATTGCAAGAATACCAACATAGATTAATAGCAGAAAGTCTTGAAAGCCTTACTAATACGTGTAGTAATATAAAATCTGGCACGAAAAGCTATTCTTCTTCTTCTGGTTCCTATCCGTTTCGGATGTTGGAAATCATATTGGCAATCATGACCTTGCTCGCTGCGGCTCGAAACAGCTCCGTTGAGGTTTTCTTAAACCATGTTCTTAAATTCCGCAGCCATGATATTCTCCTTCTACCTTCTACGAAAAGCTATAGCTAAAATAAAATAATCATAATCATCATTCTGGATTCCAACATAATCATAATCATAATTCATAATCATTCTGGACCCCAACCCTGGGGTCCTAGTCTCCTCAAGAAATTATCTCCAGTCGTCCCTATCCACCGCCCTTCATATCGCCCACCGCCAAGCACGTATTCCCATATTCCTCATTTCTTGATCGATGTTATCAAGGAACCTTGTTCTAAATCTTCCTCTTCTCTGACCATTGGATCTATCAAGGAGCGTTTTTATAGCTGGAACATTTTGTTCCATCCGCATTACATGGCCTATCCACCTCAGACGTCCTATCTTAATATATTTTACGATATCAGGTTCCTAGTATATTCTATAAAGTTAGAAGTTGTATCGTCTTCTCCACACTCCATTGATATTTACTGCTCCATAGATTCGCCTTAGTACTTTTCTTTCGAAACATTCTAACATGTTTTCATTATTTTTTGTTAGAGTCCAGGCCTCTGAACCATATGTTAGGACTGGGCGTATTATTATGTTGTGGAGTTTTATTTTTGTATTTATCGATATAATTGGGTATTTAAAGAGGAGATTGAGTCCAAAAAAGCATCTACTGGCCGTACAAATTCTGCGGTTTATATCTGCGGTTTATTATTTCAGTGTTAAGGAGCGCCCCAGATATACAAATGCGTTTACTGCTTCAAGGACGTCATTTTATATACCAAGTAGTAGGATTTGTGGTTGCGTGCTTATTTTCATATACTTAATTTTATTGGTGTTTATTATTAAAACCATTTTTGTAGCTGACTCTTTTAATGCTACATACGGTTCTCGTACAGCGTTCTCCGTTCTCCCAACAATATTGATATCATCAGCATAGGCCAGGATTTGCACTGATTTATTATGTATTGAATCAGTGGTTGTGATTTGTAACATACGTATTACTTTTTCCAAAGCCAGATTGAACAGTATACAGGAGAGAGGATCTCCCTGGCGCAGCCCATTATTTGTTTTAAAAGGTTCAGGTTTCCCCTGAATTTGTACTCTACATTCAACTTAAGAGTTAGATTTGTTAAATTTACCAACTGATTTGGTATTCCTAGCTCTTTTATTGCTTTGAACATTTCTCTTCTATTTACAGAGTCGTAGGCTGCTTTGTAGTCTATAAATATGTGATGAGTATCAATGCTATATTCTAGTATTTTTTTTAATTTGTTACAGGGTTGCAATCTGATGAATTGTCGATTTACCACCTCTGAAACCAGCCTGGTATTTTCCTACTATCCGTTCTGTATATGGTACCATACGGTGACATAGTACTGTGGAAAATATTTTATACGCTGCATTTAGAAGCGTAATTCCTCTGTGGTTAGAGCATGCAAAGATATCTCCTTTTTATTTATGCTGCAAAGTGTTCCAATATTTCAATCATTTGGGAATGATTTCTGTGTCCATATTTCTTTTATAAGCTGCTGTAATGCCATAACGGTATCATGGACCCTCCTTTTTTATATACTTTAGCTTTCTGGGGAAATCAGGGAGATTATCTATTCCTGGTGATTTGTCTCTGGCTAGTTTTTTAAATGCATTTTTAACTTCAAGAATCGTTAGTGGTTCCTTTTCCCTCTCGTCTGCTCCCCTTACCTCATCGTTTTCGTCTTTCAGGTTTTCTTCCTCTTCCTCCATATTAACTGCCTGGTTAAAGTACCATCGATCTATTCAATATATCTTTCCTTATCGTTAATAGCTTGTCATTCTGTCTTCTGCATTGTCTTGTGGTTGCCTTGAATTCTTTTTTGTTGATGTTAAGTTTCTTATTGAATGCTCTGAATTCTTTCTCTCTGTTACGGTTTTCTATATATTCAAGTTCAGTATTTAGGTGGTTTCGTTTTTTTTTGTGTATCCCATTTTCTTTCTTTATCTTTATCTGGTAATTCTCTACAGTTGTTCTAGTTCGTCGGGTAAGTATCTATCTTTAGGCTTAATTTTTTTCTTTTGTTGCATTTTTGCATTCATTGTCAAACCAATGATTTTTACGGGCACAAATTTCTGTTCCCATTTCCTAAATTTCCTATTTCTGTTTCTATTTTTGTTTCTAAAATAAAATAATACATATGTTATAAGCAAAACATTAAAGTTTAAATTAAAAATTAAAATAATTGGTTTAAAAAGTGATATTCAAATCGAGAAAAACCTCGAATGATATTTCATTTACCAAGGCATATCAATCATGATCAAAATGATCGAGATTCTAATAAAGGACTAAAAGTTTTATTAGAAAAAAAAAACTTTAACTAAATAGAACGAATCCCTTAATAGAAATATCTTTAATATATAATAGACTTGCTTGATACCATATTTTGCAAAGAGCCTATACGAGACTGATTTCAAAGGAGTTTATACGATTCGTTGCTTATTTCAAAAAAAGCTTTTATAGCTATAAACATATAAAGCCGTAGCTGTATTCTGATTTAGATATTGTCGCAACAAAGTATTGGATAGCAAACTATATCTGGCATTGATGTGTATATTTTTCGATCCTTCATAAATTGACTCGAAATAAATAGTGAAATATTATCCAGCCCAACGTATTTACGAGCTCATTTTTCACCAGCGTATGAGAACAGTAAGTAATCAATATGGATTTTCGAACGGAAAAAGCTAGATTATGACAAATGTTAAAGACTTCCTTCGTTCCCCTTTTCATGATGATTTAATGTATAACTACAAAATCCTCTAATAAATTAGGGTTCAGACTATCTCGCATTTTATTAGCTGTTTGTGTTTCGATAATATACTGTTTTGCCGAATGATTAATCTTTATTTGCTTAGACAAAATTTGGCACTACGCAGATATTTGTGACCCTGGAAATAACGCAGTTGCAAAATATTTATATTCCTTCCCTCCTACATTTTTCAAATAAAGATCGCGTCATTCATATAATAGAACATTGTTTCCTAATCTTGTTTTAAATTTTACATATCTACACCATATATTCAACTTTTCTTAGGGCTTACAAAAAAAATAAGAGGGTTTTTATGCTTTGTAGATGGTCATTAGTTCCGTAGTTTTTTCGGAATCATGCCTGTTCTCCTGGTTAATAGGTCTTCAGTTTCCTTTCCATCCTTTTTACGATAATTCGCGTAAAAGACGTGTATAAATAGTTGTAGCGTTCTTCAAGTATGTTGGCATATTGGCGTTCTGAAGGCAGATATTGAAAAATAATAATATAATAAAAAATTTAAAAATATTTTCTTTTTGAAAAAAAGCTTCTATAATAGCGCTGTATTACGTTTTCATTACAGTAAAATGCTGAGGTGAGGGTCACGGAAGTAGCGCCATCAAACGGAATAGTGGTTCGTGATTCACAGTCACCGTAAACAGTTGCAAGAGTCTATTTACGTGACGAGGGAAGTCCGTTATACAACATGTAAACTTTTTTAATTTTATTAAAATCTACAAACAATTGATAAAAAAGTAATAATTAATTAATAAAATTACTTTATTTAATTTTAAAAATATTATATAAAAATTAAAAGTACGAAAAACATAGTATGAAATTTCGCAATAGTCTACAATACCGCTTACTGTACTACAATTGTTTAAGTAGTGTATCTCCTCCAATTTTTATGGCTCCTGCTACTATTTTATTTTCTTTGATGATTCATTGGTCCATCTTTGATTTCTGATTTTGTTATATTGGGCATTAGATCTGATTCTTGGTTTAGTACCCCTGCTGTTCTCTTGATTTTTATAATTTTTTGTAGAAATCTTAGGCTACTTATTTATATGATTTTGTGACTGACTACATTATAATTTTATAGCTTGTCTATCCTTTTTATGTTTGTGATAGTCTGTTGCCTTACTTAAATAAGGGTATCCGTAGGTTGACTTAATTTTTAATCTTTTTGTTTTTGGATAATATTTTATTTTAGTTTAGATGCCTAAAGTAGAATTGCTTTTTTGTCTATTACAAGTTTACCACAATCAATTCATTACATCATAATATTTAAGTAAATCATTATCCGTAGTATCCTCTTAACTCACTTTTATATTTCCCCTCAGAAACCTCTTCAGATTCACGTCGACCAGCTTGGCACAGATAATAATAAGATAATTGGCCGGAATAAACTAAACCCCACTCCTCTCATACTAGGACATCTGGCTGGGATTGTCCGTTAGATCATAACTTATCTCCGTTGTCCTTCTCTTGCCCGATTCTCAGTCGCTAGTTATCACATAGTAGTTTTTGTCTTTTACACTCATGCAACCACCACGTCCGCATCTGCCTATCCAGAGTCTCTTTCCCTTCGACTGTCGTTATTTTAACTTCATCGCGGCGCTGCATCTAAGTGTAAGGCAGATTTGCGATAAGCTGTCCCGTGTGCTATTTGGCATCGTCCGTCTGAACCTCAGTCAACACTCACCTTATTCCACTTGCACTGTGGCTCTGTCGTACCTGCGCCATTTCCGTCTCTCTAACTCTCTTATTTATAATTCGCCTTTACCCGTGTGTTGTCAACCTCTCCTTTTTCCCATCCCTGCGGGCCCAGTTTTGCCTCCTCAATTCCTGCTAGAACTGCATCTAGCTCCTGTCCTTATTTTTCTTTTATCGACAGCACATTTTCACATAGGTATGGATTTTGATTAACCAGTGCTCATCCATTACCATCTTATCTACCATCTCTCTTACCCACAAACATTCTCTCTAGCTCATTCGTTTCTCTTACGTATTACTTCCCGAAAATGCTCCTTCCAACTTCCATTTATATTCCGGGACTACACGCGTGTCAGTCGAAAGGACCGAGCCGTGATAAATTTTAAAATGACACGCCACTTGTATAGTGGTGGTAATACTGACCTTCCTGGAATGCTACAAGCAGTTTTCCCCTTACCAACTGGCGTTATATTATTACAGTTTTTATTTGGCCTTTGAGAGATACAGTTTAATATTTTTGTACTCGGTGCTTTTGACTGTGCGAATGTACATAAATATCAAAGATATTTATGTACATTCATTCATGTCGTCAAGATGTAGTTTCACAGTTTTAGATATTGTTGTGCTTTTTAGAGTTAATAATACTGTTAGTGAACCCTGTGTGTGGTTGTTTTTATAATATTTCTTAAGTCTAGTATTTTATTGGAAATTTTAGTCACATGAATGGTAATTTCTAATAATATTTTTTTATTTGTAGGTTATGTGATCTTACGAGAAAGAAATAAAGCGTATTTTAGCCAAATGGGTTAAAATTGAGAGCAATGATGAGATATGTGGACCTCCTGAAAACCCAGATGACGTTTTAAAGAACAATGATCGCGACTCTATTTCAGAGCAATCAGAATGAGAAAATCTACCAGATTTTGACGAAACTCAACAAGGTCTAAATACTCGTCTGTGTTTTGTGAGAAGGAACAAAAAGGCGCTGTGAAATAAATTTCAGGTGTCTTTAAAAAAAACACCCGGAGCAGAAACATAGTGACTCAATCTTCTGAAGTAATTGAAAAAGCCAGAGAAGCAAAAACCATTATTGATGCTTGGCAATTGTTTTTTCCAGACTCAGTCATCAGTGAAATAGTTAAACATACAAACAAATATATTCTAGAGCTTTGGAGAAATTATACTAGAGAAAGACTGCTAAAGTCTTGCGGTCATCACACCCACATTTGAGAGATCTGTGGGCACAGGACATAACCGGCGTATAGATTTTTCTTCTTACAACGGAAATTAATCGATTTCAATTTTTGTTGCGAGCGCTTCGCTTTCACGATCTTGATGATAGAAAAGAAACAGTACGTAAAGCTATCTCTTATAACAGAATTTTTTGATGGATTTGTTAAGCGATGCAAAGCAAATTATGCTCTAGGTAAATTTGTGAAAATTCATGATATGCTTGTCATTTTGTTGCAAATGTGGTTTTCAGCAATATATACCAAATAAACTTGCAAAGTATGGAATCAAAATATTAGCGCTTGTTGATTTCACGTAATATTACACCTATAATTTAGTACGTTTTGACTTAACCAGATGGGCCCTATAAAGTTAACAATGGCGCCTTTCGATAATTGGTTTACCTCAATACCTTTAGCCTTAGATTTGCTAAAAAAACACAAACTAACTGTTACGGGCACCGAAGACATAACTTTGGTATTCTACAGGCCCAAGCCAAACAAAATAGTTACATTATTGTCAACAATGCATTACATAGACGAGATTGATGCAGAAAGTGGCGATGCATACAAGCCAACAATGATTACATTTTACAATGCAACAAAGGGAGGTGTTGATACCGTTGATTAGCTAAAAGGAACTTACTCTGTGTCACACAGTTGACGATGGTCTATAATTACTTAAATATATCTGAAATAAATAGCCCCATCATTTTTGACAAAAATAACAATACTCATAGTACTCGCCGAAACATTTTGAAATCATTAGCGATGAGTCTTAGTACACCGCAAATTAAACGTCGAGAAATGATTATGTTATCAGTAACTATGAGAAGTCGTATAAAAGCATCGAGTTAAAATCTATGGAGAGGGCATCACGTGACTAAAAACGACCTCACTTCGGCCATATTGTTATGATCGCTTTGACAGATCTTGCATGATTATTTACGTTTGTTGTTTTCCGAATATTTTTAGTTTTATAATGCTTTTATAAAAACTGTAATATATTGCGATAGTGCATATAATAATGGTTTCTTGTTCTCAACGTAGTTGCAGTAGCAGAAGCAATGTTAATAAAAAATCTTCAGGAATAAAGTTCCACAGGTTAGTATACAAATATGTAAACAAAGTAATGGACCGTACTTCAGAAAATAAATTAATAGTATTCATAAAAAATCTTATAAGTAAGGTAGATCGTGCTATTCTTGAGAACACTCAAATAATCTGTATCCTAAATATCTTAAAATTTCTTATTAACTACTGCAACATAATTGTTTTTATTTCTACACAGTATTTCCATTGTGATTTTCGTCAGATATTAAATTTTGTTTTTTTTTAATAACTTTTCTAATTGTATAATATATTATAAATAAACTTTGTTAATTGAACTATGTTTGTATTGAAGTGTCAGTTAATTTATAGTTATCAAGTATATAAGTTGTAAAACGAACGTATTTATTTTATTTCATACCGTATATATTCTTTTTAAGAAGACAGGAGACTATTATATTATATATATTCTTTTTACCCTTTAAAATATTATTTATATTATTATCTCTTTCAGATACAACTTGTTATTTGACTGTATTAATTTATCTTTATGTATAATATGTCGTTTTTTTAGTGTTTACCGCGAGATAAATAAATCATAGTTTATTAAAAATGTATTTCACTTTCTTAGATTATGATTAAATCTTCTAAATAACTAGTCATATTTGTTTAGTAGTTTTAATATTATTGAGTCAGTCCCTGATCCCACCGCCATATTGGCATGATCGTTAGCCACACCTACTGACGCCGTTTTTAATACACACGTTAATATGCTCATAGCTTCTCTATAGATTCTAACTCGATGTATAAAAGAAATATTGGATATAACCAGAGATATCTACGCAACATATCCAGTATACCGTTTCAGGCAGATGTCATTTTTCGTCGAAAAAGAACATGAAAACGAAGATCCTATGCGTTCAGTGTCAAAAGTATATATCCTGAGAACATATTTCCCAGCTTTGTACTGAATGCTATAAAAGCCAACAATAAATGAAAAAATGTAACGTAAGTTTAAAATAAACAATTTTTGGTTTATATTTAGGTTCTACTTGTTTTTATTTATTAATGCTGGGATATGTACGACCACCCCCAAGTAGCAAAAGGCTTATTTTTTAGTAACTTGATTGGTCTAAATAGAAATATGTAATAAGATAAAATGGTACACGTAAAATTCAATCGGAATGTTTGTAAGTAACTTATGTCTACGTTTGGAACACTTCACAAGAAAGCATGAAGCAAGTTTGAAGACGTCTTATAGGTTTAATGAGCCAGAGCCTTAACGTATTTATTGCGTATTATCCGTTCCAGAATCAAACTAACATTTTCTAAATTACATGACATATTAACTAATTATTACCCTTACCTACCAAATTTATTTGGTTGAATAGGCATTAACCGATTTACGTAACTGAATTATTAAACGCGTACGAAAAATACATACATCAATGTTTTGTTAGCAATAGAATTATTACAAAAAACCCAATTACACATTTTTATATAAAGGATGTTATTTTAATTATGGAGTTCGGCAAAATGTATTTATCGCGACGCAACCAATATTTTCCAAAAAAACTTGCCTTTGTTGTATTTATTTTTAAAAAATTCCCTGATGGATACGATTTAATTTTTTCAATGGTTCATTCTATTTCATGTATTTTTTTTTATTACGGTATAATATATAATAATAGAATTATTATAAAGAGAATAAAATATTTTAGTTAACTCAAAAGTTTTCATCGTAATTATTATTAAGTTCGCGTAGAAGTATGGCAACTGCGAGAGGCATAGTAGAATCTGTTATAATGAATAGCTATTACTCATTAAATGATTTAATGCGTTTATTATCGTTTTTTGTATGTCTTTGATATAACTTCTTTTTTCATCACAACTTTATTGACAGGTTTGACAGTTGAAATGTCTAGTATGAGATATTACACTATTTTGCTCAAAAGTTAAAAACTTTAGAAATTTGACATCAACAGACAACTCTTAAAAAAATATACAAAATAAGTTATGATATATTAAAATCGGTTAATATCCACAAAAGCTATTCCAAAATGTACAACAAAATCTCAGTTTTTTGTTGTACATAATGTAAATATTGTTTATAACTTTTTTACTAGTTACTAAAATTTGTTTAAATGTACTTGAACGTGATGGTGTTATCGTGTTTGAATTGTGTGTATAAGATGGGCCAAATGGATTTACTAGTTTTTAAGAAATTTAATTTTTATTTATATTTATAAATCGAACTAATACGTTCTAGCTCAATTCAACCAGAGTCGAACTATAATTTGACATACTTACACTACTTTATAAGTACAAAACTGTTTTCTTTTCATCCGTAAACTAATTTTTCGAAATCAAATTCAGATTTTTGCTTTAATCTGTGCCTTCTAAGAATTTCAAGGCAAAACAGACGTTGATAAAGATGTTATTAGGGACATGGGGAATCTAAAATTGCATTCCACAACATATCTCCTCAACTAAGCAAAAAACCCTAGCGAATTGGTTTCTAGTATTCATAAAGAATATACTGGAATAAAACGAAAAAACAGTTAAGATTTATGGATTTATGGACGTATGGACGCAAGAGTTGGACGTATGGACAAGGCTATGTTGGAGTTGCTTCTCAAGACAGGAAAGATTTATTTTCACGTTCAGAGCGTCTGTGAATATCCGTTCTGATGACCCCTTTTAGGTGAAATACGTATAAGCAGATATACAGACGCACTATACGTGAAATCAAATCTTAACTGTCTTTTTCCTTTTATTCCGGTATACTCTTTATGAGTACTAGAAACTAATTCGCTAAGGATTTTTGCTTAGTTGAGGAGATATGTTGCTGAATGCAATTTAAGATTCCCCATGTCTCTAATAACATCTTTAACAAACACTCCCAAAACGCGGATTTCGTGGTATCCGCGACACTTACAATTTCATGTGTCTTAGTACCTCTCGGGCAGTTTGTTTAACAATGCTATTCAAAGCGGTCGGCGTGTATTGTGAATATTTTCTTTCGTAGCGCACATCAAAAATCTTAACTGGTAAAACTTACCGGAGGTCTGTTTTTAAGTAAGTATTTTTAATTAGTGTTATATGGGTAAGATCTAAACTATTTATAACATTTTTGTGTTTTTGGGAGAAGAGTAAAGAATTGGACTCTGGAAGTCCTCCTGCAGGGTATTTACCAACAGATCGTGATAGTGAATCACTGAAGAAAGGAACCCCACTTATATTTGCATAATGTGCAAGTGTCCGATATGTTTGTAATGAACGGCAAGAGTTTGCAAGGAATGTGCCACTTACTTTTTTTGACCATTTTACCTCCTGCAGATTTTTTTTATGGATGTATAGATTTTCGTAAATGCTATTTTATGTTTCTTGTATGATTCTATATTAGGTTTATTTGTTTAAAAAAAATCTAAGTTTTTGTTCATAGCATTTATGACTGTTTGTTTCAATAGGCCAAATTGTTAACAAAATTATCCTTTAATAGATTATTCTTTAAAAATCTTGTATTTTATGATTAAAATCACTCATTTCACCAGTTCTCCCATCGAGACACTACAGAAAATATACATAATGCCTTTTTTTATTAACTTTATATTTGACTCCATTTTAAAATGACCGATAAAAAATACCGGGGCTCTGTTGTTACGTGGCAATAATGGAATGTCTGTAGTTAAGGGTTAAGCATATTATTCTGCATTTAATATTGACACTCAAAAGTGGATTATTAATTTTATTAGTGAGCGATAGAAAATATTACGGATATAGTTAAAACAAATAAATTGCCGGCTTCTGATTGAAAACAAAAATCATCGAATCGTGAATAAGCGGCTAATAATATGCACACACGCAGTGTAGTTTAATATGATTTAGCTGTGCATGATCGATTTAACCTATAAAATGTTTTTGGATAAATTTTGCTCTGGGTTTGAATAGATTCTAAAGTTAATTAAAGAATTATTTACTTCTCAACTCTTCTAAACTATTGATTGGTGATGAAGACAACACATGAACACAACAGTAAAGCAGTTTTTCGAGCTTGAACATGTAAGGCAGATAAAAAATAAGTGGCCATAGTAATAGTTGCCATAGTAATAAGTATATATATATATATATATATATATATATATATATATATATATATATATATATATATATATATATATATTGTTATGATGTGTTTTTTGTTTGAATGATGAGCAATGAGTATTTTTAATAATTTAGGGTTTTTATCGCGGTTCTCAAAGAATTAGTTTGTAAGTACTTTTTTAAATTATCTTTATTATAACTATTATGGAACACACATATATATCTAACCTAGCCAATGTAAATTTAAAATAAACTATCTTTAAATTGATACTCTTATAAAACTAATTAAATTCTATAGACAATGTAAAATTTAAACAAACTATCTTCAAAATTGAAATTGTTATGACATTAACTAAATTATATTAACAAAATTTTGTACCTTTCTTTCACTGAATGCCTAAATGAACTGTTTTCCACTATATAGATTCTAATCACCACTGAATGTCTTCGTACTTCAGTTATCCTTGTTTTTTGTGAAATTACTTTTTCCAATTATCAGCTTCTACCAATTTAAGATATAGTTTTCTTCACCAGCATTTATTCACCACCAACCAAACCAGCAAACACCATTTATATTTATTCTTCTTTTCAATATACCAATATCCAATTATTATAAGTTGATTTATACTAATCTCCAATCATAATATAATTTTAATTCCTTCCAATGTCCATCCAATATTCTTCTAATATACTTTTATAATCTTCAATAATTATTTGTGTATAATTATAAATGTGCATTAAATATAGGCATAATTTTTAATCTTCATTTAACTCACTTTATTAAACAATTGGACTATCTCCAACTAACTTTCATATTTCTTATTAAACTGCTTGACTGACTTACTAAAACTGTGAACAATTGACTTCACTAACTAATCTACTAACTTTCATAATAAACTGCTTGACTTCTGACTAAAAACTGCCCTCTTGAATCCAAATCACGGGTATTTATATCCTTTTGGATATTCCAGAACCATCTCGTAAGATATCATGTTCTATTTAGTTCTATTTAATACATGTCTGAATTTTCTGGAACAAACCATTTCGCAAACATGGCCATCTCCGGTGATCCAGAGAATTCCATTCTTTTCTATTAATAATTTTGTTGACATTTAGGCTTTTCAGATCAGAATAAACATTCAAATTAGTAACTAACACTCTAATTTAATAAAATACACATTTCAAACAATATAACCCCACTTATATTCGTAAAATTCTTAAAATGACACTTAGGAATGGAGGGTATAGTGTGTTGCCTAGTCACATGGCTCACTTAAAAATATCTACAAAATCATAACTACTAAAATACAACTTTTTACAATTATTATATGCTAATTTCTTAAAATGCCCTCACATAAATAATTTTTATAAAATTCTCTAGTATATAACTTATTTAAAATAATCAAATACTTTTTTATATCTAATATTATGTAGTATATAACTTATAAATTATTTTCTCTAAACCCCAATTGTCACAATACCCCAAAAATAATATTTAAAATAAATAATTTACTTATTATTTTTTTAAATATTAATTTTCTCATACCTTATTAAATTTAATAAATCAATTTTTTTTTTATTTAAAATGTGTTAAATACATCCCTGTTCGCTGTCTATATCAAAGCAGACAACAACGTAGCACAGTTCGGCTATTCTATGGTCAAACTGTCATGTCAAATGGAGAATGGATTTTATCAGAGAATAAAATATAACCTTAATTAAAAATATAATCTATATTGTGTTCTGTTTATTTATAGACAAAATCTAGGAAGTATTTCCATTCAAAATAACTTTCATCAATATAAATTGGTAAGTTTTTCCACTTTATCGTATTAGAAAGACATTTTTATAGCAATTATAGTATCAATTTTGTGTCTAACCCCAAATTATGATTTTTAGGGTACAAATTAATTTCCATATATACAAAATTCAACAAGTATGATGTCAAATTGATTCAAAATAATGAAATCTACCATCTACCATTTAACAAATCAAGTCTATTGAATAAAATGGATATATCAGTAAGTTATTAGTGTTATTCTATTTGTGTTAAAGGTATAGAAATCATTATTCAATCTCTTCATAATATTGAAAAATGTCATTGATATGAAACACGCCTCTTAGTCTGTTCTCTGCATCTATTAACACATAACTATTTAGTCCATTCTGATTTTCAATTGTATATGGACCTTCAAACATTGGTTGTAATTTCTTACAACGGTTTTCTTTAACATTACTTTTTCTAAGTGAACGAATTAACACTAGGTCTCCTTTTTGAAATGTGATTGGTTTTTTTATATTTCGATTTTGTCTTCTGATATATTTTTCAGCTTTCCTCCTAATTCGGTTATTCACTTTCTGCATTACTTGTTCTAACATATCCTGATTATATTCACTAATCCACTTTCTGTTTCCTATATGGCCAAACATTAAATATTCTGGTACTTCCTCTGTATTCAAATTATGTGTATTATTTAAAAAATACTCTACTTGTGGTATATGTTGCTGCCAAGTTTCGTGTTGATTTTGGCACAGTATCCTTAAATATTTTATAACTTCTTTAATATATCTTTCTGCAGGATTTGCCTGAGGATGTCTGATACTTGTAAAATGAATGTTGATTCCCTTTTTCTCACAAAATGTCCGAAATTTTTGGTTGTTAAAATATGTAGCATTATCTATTATGCAATTTCTAAATGGTCCTATTTCTTCGAAAAATTGATTAATATATAATTTTAATGTTTTAACATTTGTTCTAGAGCAGGGATATAGTTTAATAAATTTTGTATATAAATCAACTATCACTAGTATATGCTTTTTTCCTGTTGGACTGAGAACTAAATTTGAAATAAAATCCATGGAAACTGTATTTAGTTTTTCATATACAACATTAGATTTATATGTGTTCTGGTTTTTGAAATTCTTTTCTTTGTTTAGTTGACATATTGGGCATTGGGTAGTAATTTCCTTTGCTATACTTATGTCATTCTTTGCAAAATAATTGTCCCTAAATAGCATCCATAGCTTTCTTGAACCAATATGCATATAATTGTTATGTAAATTTTTCAATATTTTCTTTGCTAATGTTCTAGTTATTACATATACTTCTATGCCATTTATTATTTTATAATATACCCCATCTTTCCTAAGGACTTTTTGTTTTTCACTCAAATTGATCTGATCTCTTATAATTTCTTCTTTAGAATATAATCCAGTACTTTCTACTAATTGATTTATTCCAATTTTTATTGTTCGCTGCCCTTTTTGTGATGTATTTTCTAACCTTGATAAAGCATCTGCCACTATATTGGATTTTCCAGAAATGTATTTGATTTCAAATGAGTATTCACTCAATATTAGACTCCACCGATGTATTCTACTGTTTCCATATTTGTTATTTAATATAGATGTTAAAGCTTGGTGATCTGTTTCTATTGTAAATTCATTACCCAACAAATAAAATCTTAATTTTGTGACACAGTGTATTATACTTGCTAGTTCTAATTCTGAAGCTGAGTAACCCTTTTCATGTGGCTTTGTAATTCTTGAAATGAATTGTATTGGGTATTCGACCCCATCATGTATTTGTAATAATACCCCTGATAATCTCTCTATTGATGCATCTGTTCTTAATATGAATGGCTGTGTGTAGTCAGGATAGTATATTTTCAAATTTGACAGAAAAATGTTTTTAATTTCTTGGAATGCTAGTTCTCTTCTCTGATCCCATCTCCATTTTACACCTTTTCTCAGTAGTTCAAGTAATGGAATTTCTTTTATACTTAGATCTGGTATCATCATTTTATAATAATTAATTATTCCAATAAATCCTCTTAAAGTTCTTAAATTGTGTGGTGTTTTATATTCCTGAATGACTTGTGTCCGTTCTGGATCCATTTCGATTCCCTTAGTGTTAAGTTTATAACCTAGATATATGACTTCTTTTTGAAAAAATGTACATTTTTCTTGATTTATTTTTAGTCCAACTTTGTCTAATCTATTTATTATAATTTTTAGGTGTTTCTCATGATCTTCAGCCGTTTTAGAAAAAATTAATATATCATCAATGTAGTGAATTACAAAATGTTCATATTGATCCAAAATATCATGAAGACATCTACATAGAGCACTGCAAGATGATTGAAGTCCAAATGGTACTACTTTGAATTGATATACTACTCCATCTATCTGAAATCCTGTATACTGTCTACTTTTTCTTTCTAGAGGTATTAACCAGAAACTATGCTGTAAATCGATTTTAGTGAAAAATGACATTCCTGTAATTCTTCCTAATATTCCATCTATACTCATTGGTGCTTCAAATTGCTTTTCAGTAATCTTGTTAATATTCCTTGCATCCAAACATAACCTGATTTCACCTGATCTTTTTCGTACTACTACTATGGGGTTAATAAAACGTGTGTCTGCCTTCTCAATGATCCCATCTTCTAACATATTATTAATTGTTTTGTTTACTTCTTCTCTGTATTTATATGGTATTGGGTATGATTTTGTTTTAAAATCTTTTTCCTCCTTAACTCTTATACTATGGATATAATTCTGTGCAATTCTATTTTCTTTATTGACAAGTCCCTTGTGTTGCTGCAATATGGAAATGACTATTGATTTATATTCTTCAGGGCAATTTAAAACTTTCATCATATCTTGTTCTTTACAAATAACATTATTCTTCATTATGTACTCATTATTCCTTGCTTCCAATTTTACGCACTCCGCCTCGTAGGCATCCATCTGCTTAAAATTTCCATTCCTTAAATATTCACTACAATAATTATTCTTTACATTCTTTTGGGACATTTCCCTATCATCAAAATACATTTCTTCTTCATAAACATCATTATTTTCTTTTAATAATATCCTATCAACTCTTATTCCTTCTTCTACCTCATCTTTCTGCATAAATTTAATTATTTGCCCTTCCAAAGTTACCATTTTTTCTTCAAAATCTATCTTTACTTTCTTCTTTTCCAATTCATCATTTCCCATTAATATATCAACACATAAATCATTGACAATAAATCCTTGCATATTAATTTCTTTATTAAGAATATTAATTTTAAAATTGGCTAGTTTATCAATTTCACCCAACTTCTTATTATTTGCACCAATAATTTTAATTTTTGGAATCTTTATTATATCTGATAGTTTTAATGTATTAAAAATAAAATTCTCCGAGACTAAAGTACTTTCTGAACCAGTATCTATCATAATTTTAATCATTTTATTGTTGGCCAAAGCATTTATATAAATTAAATTAATAGAGTCAATAATTTTATCTTCATCTAGAGAAATAAATTCAGAAGGTTTTTCATAATAGCAATGGCCTAACTTGTAATTCAGAAAGTTTACTGAACAAAATTTTGATTATAAGAATTGTCAGATCGTATCTGACCACTTGAATCTGATGTCCTATGTCCTTCCCTACTATGACTTCTACTCACATTTTCCTGCCTTGTAGTACTTCGTTCCCTGTCTTCGCAGCTTCTATTCCTTCGAACACAATTTACCTGTCTGTTATAGTTAGGTCGCTCTGTATTTCTTCTATTGTTAAAATCTTGTCTATTATTATTAGTACTGTTATTAAAATGTTGTCTATTATAACTAGTATTGTTATTACAATTTTGTCTAATTTGATTACTGTTATTATTATTAAAATTTTGTAAATTATTACCATATCTATTATATGATTGTCTATATTGTTGATTATCATTTTTATTATATTGAAAGTTATTATTGTTTTTTCTGTTGTTATTATTACTTGTCATATTGCCTCTTTGTATTCTTTGAATAAAATTAATAAAACTATCTATTGTTTGAATATTTTGTACAGTTACGGTTTGCACAACATCAGCATCAAAATGTCTAGATACATTTAAGACTGTTTCATCCTCTCTAAGTGGTGGTTCTAAATATTTTGCAACTGTTATCAATTTCAATGCTTAATCTACCATATTTGATTTTAAATTTTGTTTATACTTTCCAAAATATAGAATTTCTCTAAACTTGGCTTGCTCTAATTCACCCCAATAATAATTTAAAAATTTATTTTCAAATGTTTGAAAATTATCTAAATCATTCTCAATACTAGCAAACCAAGTTGCTGCATTGTCATTTAATGTCATTCTAATATAATCTTTAATATTATTAATATTATTCACAAATCTTAATTTATGTTTTAAACTATTTATGTATACTCTAGGATGCAAATTTTTTATATTACCAGAGAATTTAATCCCAGTCTCATTTGTTAAATTTAAGTAAGGTCTCCCTATGTCTCTCATTTGTGAGATATCATCTATTCTCTGTTCCACATTTCTTATTTGATTACAATTTATTTGGATATTTTGTTGTATATCGTCTAATTTTTCTTCTGTGTTTCTCCTGTCTTCGTTAATTTTTACTTCTAAGTTACATTTCTGTAACTCTATTTTCTGTTCTATATCTATCTTATTATCTTGAATAATCCTCTTTACTTCTGTCCTCTCATTGTCTATCCTTTTCTTGTAGTCATTCCGTATACTTTTTATTTCATTTGCTACTTTTTTCTCTGCAGCTTCAAGTTTTTTATCCATTTGCTTTACAATTTTATTATTATTATCTTCTATTTTCTTTTCTAATTTTCTATAATTCTCTTCCAATTTCTGTTCCATTTTTTTCATGTCTTCTTTGACTTCTTTTGAATTCTCTTCCAATTTTTTTATGTCTTCTTTGATTTCTTTTGAATTCTCTTCCATTTTTTTCGTATTCTCTTCCATTTTCTGTTCCATTTTTTTCATGTCTTCTTTGATTTCTTTTGAATTCTCTTCCATTGTCTTGTTCATCTGCATCATTAATGACATCAAAACTGCCATATTGACATTTTCCCCTCTTTCTGGATTCATTTCTGCAGTATCTTGTGGAACTTGAACTAAACTTTCCTCTTGTATAGGTTGTGTTTCTACTTCCACATCTTCTTCATTCTTTTTGCTTCTTGTACCTTTCTTTCCTTGAGACATTTTGAGACTTTACTTGTTCAAATATAATTAAAATTAAAATCTATACTTTTTTCTTTCTACTGATAATTAATTTAATTATATGAGAGCACTTATCTTCCCAAACTAATTCTTTTAAATAGAGAGCCACCGCGTTGGGTGCCAAATTGTTATGATGTGTTTTTTGTTTGAATGATGAGCAATGAGTATTTTTAATAATATAGGGTTTTTATCGCGGTTCTCAAAGAATTAGTTTGTAAGTACTTTTTTAAATTATCTTTATTATAACTATTATGGAACACACATATATATCTAACCTAGCCAATGTAAATTTAAAATAAACTATCTTTAAATTGATACTCTTATAAAACTAATTAAATTCTATAGACAATGTAAAATTTAAACAAACTATCTTCAAAATTGAAATTGTTATGACATTAACTAAATTATATTAACAAAATTTTGTACCTTTCTTTCACTGAATGCCTAAATGAACTGTTTTCCACTATATAGATTCTAATCACCACTGAATGTCTTCGTACTTCAGTTATCCTTGTTTTTTGTGAAATTACTTTTTCCAATTATCAGCTTCTACCAATTTAAGATATAGTTTTCTTCACCAGCATTTATTCACCACCAACCAAACCAGCAAACACCATTTATATTTATTCTTCTTTTCAATATACCAATATCC
Source organism: Diabrotica undecimpunctata (assembly GCF_040954645.1). Lineage (NCBI taxonomy): Eukaryota > Metazoa > Arthropoda > Insecta > Coleoptera > Chrysomelidae > Diabrotica > Diabrotica undecimpunctata. Next base: position 64,719,266 of record NC_092803.1, on the reverse strand, counting down.
AATTATTATAAGTTGATTTATACTAATCTCCAATCATAATATAATTTTAATTCCTTCCAATGTCCATCCAATATTCTTCTAATATACTTTTATAATCTTCAATAATTATTTGTGTATAATTATAAATGTGCATTAAATATAGGCATAATTTTTAATCTTCATTTAACTCACTATATTAAACAATTGGACTATCTCCAACTAACTTTCATATTTCTTATTAAACTGCTTGACTGACTTACTAAAACTGTGAACAATTGACTTCACTAACTAATCTACTAACTTTCATAATAAACTGCTTGACTTCTGACTAAAAACTGCCCTCTTGAATCCAAATCACGGGTATTTATATCCTTTTGGATATTCCAGAACCATCTCGTAAGATATCATGTTCTATTTAGTTCTATTTAATACATGTCTGAATTTTCTGGAACAAACCATTTCGCAAACATGGCCATCTCCGGTGATCCAGAGAATTCAATTCTTTTCTATTAATAATTTTGTTGACATTTAGGCTTTTCAGATCAGAATAAACATTCAAATTAGTAACTAACACTCTAATTTAATAAAATACACATTTCAAACAATATAACCCCACTTATATTCGTAAAATTCTTAAAATGACACTTAGGAATGGAGGGTATAGTGTGTTGCCTAGTCACATGGCTCACTTAAAAATATCTACAAAATCATAACTACTAAAATACAACTTTTTACAATTATTATATGCTAATTTCTTAAAATGCCCTCACATAAATAATTTTTATAAAATTCTCTAGTATATAACTTATTTAAAATAATCAAATACTTTTTTATATCTAATATTATGTAGTATATAACTTATAAATTATTTTCTATAAACCCCAATTGTCACAATATATATATATATATATATATATATATATATATATATATATATATATATATATATATATATATATATATATATATATCTACGGCATTAAGTGAACTCCGCCCATGTTAAAATTCAGGTTCAATTGAGCTCCGTGGTCAAGTGGATACCGATATACGGAGCTCACATGACAATTCCGTAATATTGGTTCAGTCGATTCATCAACATGTAGAGTTTAATAATTTATAAAAATTTTTTGGAGCCCGTAAATACCCCTGTATCATAAATGTATATCGCTTAGTTCACGTGTATATATTATAGGGGTCGTTCAGATCTTCTTCATTGTATATTTGAACCATACGTTTATCGGTTTAAGTAAGCTCTGAGAGTTTGGCAACTGTGCGATTATACCGTATGTTTTCAACATATACCCTGAACGGTTTATATGGGCTCCTTATTTTTATCTACTGTTTGTAGACAGTGGAATGTCATACGCATTACACTGTGTAACAGAGGATATTATATTACCTGGTATAACTAAGTACTAAAATGTAACTGGTTCTTTAAAAAACAGGTATGTAGATACAAAAGGATTTGGGCTTATTATTGAATGGAATGTTCGCTTGCATCGAAAATTTTATTTTTTCTGTATTTTTAAAGATGTTGTTTTTTTATTTAATATAATTTTATTAGTTCAATTAGTTCAAGAAATTTCGTAATATATTTTGTTTACGTGAGTATGTCTTTGTACATTTTATGTAAGCATCTGAATAATAAAAACTACTTTTATTTTATCCAATCTTCTGCGATATATTGTATAAAGCTTTTTTAATATTTTAGTTCTGGTCTTATTTGTGTACTACATATGATATCTTGATAGAAGGTTATCTCAAAATAAATATGGTTAAGTGCTACAATAGATATTTTTGTGTTAAAATTAATAGAAAGAATGGTTAATTTGTCTAACAAGGTATATTCGGCAGCAGAAGCATATAGTACAAGCGTCTATGTTTTAAGGGCGGAAGGACGTGCGCCTCATTTTTAGCTGACAAGCTTGCGAAGAATATTATTTCTGGTCCTCAATTTACCTTTTAGTTTTAAACAATAATCTGTGACTGACCCGGTGTAATACAAACTATTTTCAAGGAATTTATAGGAAGTCTACAGTTCAATGATTTTATGACAAGATTGGATGTTCAGTTTTGTGAAAACGTCTATGTCGAGGAAATTGAAGGAGCACCCACGAGTTTTTCAGGGGTTTTGGCTGAAAATTGATTCATAGTTTATTTTTATTGTGCAATAATAGGTGTCTCGTCTATATAATAGAAGTCCTAGTATCTACCGGTATGGATCGTTTGTTTGTGTAAATGTTATACAGTGTAGGTGCCTTTATGCTACCCCAAGCGAGACCGTTCTTCATCTGCTATTCTTAACATTGAGTGATACAAAAAATATTCTCTTGTGTAGGCATACGCAAATAATATAAGTGAGTTTGTTATCTAAGGGGATATCGTATAGTTTTTCGAGAAATATTTTGTAATTTAAGGTGTCGTAAGCGGCATTTGGATTGAAAAATACCACCCCTGATACCCGATATTTTTCGTACCCGTCTTTGATGTGTTGGGTAAGATTTAGCATTTGTAATGTACCTGATCTTCCCTATCTATAGCCACTTTTGTCTTTTAATTTGAGCTTTTCTTCAAATATCGGTGAAATCATATTAACTATCTTGTGCAAAAGTATTTTAAATAGCTGACAAAATAAAGATATTGGCCGATAGTTTTTGTGGTCGTTGGAGTTTTTGCCAGGTTTAAGCAAGGTAACAACTTTGGCTTGTCTCTAGATTTTGGGTGTTTCCATAATTTGAATACAGTTGTTCATCATCCGGATAAGCCATTGTGGTGTTTTTGGTCCAGATTTCGTAATAAGCTTTGTGCTCAGATCCTCAATGTCGGTAGTTGTATTATTTTTCATTAAATATGTAGATGGTGGATCCAAGCTCAACATCGTTGAAAGTTTCTCTGAAAGCTGACTGGTTTTGTCCTTTCTTACTTTGAGTTATTCTTTGCTTTTTTTCCAACAGAGATAGCATGTCTATATCTATAATGTGGTTTTCAGCGATAAGCTTTATTCCAAATACCCTACGTTAGGCCCTATATGTGTTTCCTGCACTAGAAATAAGTCAGATTCGTGTTTAGCGCATATGTCTGATAAGTTTAAGTAAAGTAAAATTTCTTGATCTCTAGATATACCCTTAAGTTATAAACATTATGTTATTAGAATAGTTGGTCCTAAAAAGGACCAATTTGACAAAATCATATTAAAGGGGTGACTGAAGAAATAGCCGATTAATTATTTAATCATTACCCTGGGTATACCCGATTGTGGTGGTTTTCTTAGTACTTAAATTTTCGTAAAGGCTCGTTCTTTGAACCCCATAAGTAATGCCTAATATTTTACTTTTTATTGAAAATTTAAATTTTACATGCCGTGTATTACTTTTTGACGATATTTCGAATCAGATTTGTATAGTAATAATTTAAGGTATTAAAGAGCCTGTTTGTGGAAAATAAATAAGTTTGTGATATCGTTCGCAACTCATATATAGATAATAAAAAAATAAAAACAGTTAAAATAGGTGTAAAAAATTTCAACTTCATACATCGGCGCCATTGTTCAGGTGATGGGTTTATCACAGATATCAAAGGTTACATTTTAATTCAAGGTTCTATTTGCGTATTTTCAATATTAAAAGAGTAGGAAAAGACACGTTTATGCTTTTTTTTTAAATCTATTCTATTTTCTTTCTAGAGTTCCGTCTTTTTTGAACGACCTGTGGTCTTTTTTCAATTGGACACTTGTCCAAGGCTATGACAAATACTTTGTCCTCTGCTATTCTAAATTAATATGACTGATTCATTATTTTCTCTAAACATTCTGTCCTCTGCTATTCTACATTAATATGACTGATTCATTTTCTCTTTCTTGCAGCTATTTTAATGTTTATCCTGTGTATCTTTTTCTACTTCTTCTTCTTCTTCTTCTTTTTATATAGCCATGACTCTGTCTGTTTTTCAATGTGCCTCCAGTAAGTTGCCGTTCCATGGTTTTCGTGGTCTTCCTACTGATCGTCTTCCTATTGGGTAACCGTCTCTTGCCGTGTCTACTACTCTATTTGTTGTCATTTGGCTTATATGATCGTTCCATTCTACTCTTCTATTTCTTAACCAGTTCTTGATGTTCTTCACCTTGCATCTACATCGTATATCTGTACTTCTAGCTCTGTCCCATAGTGTCTTACCATCAATTTTTCTAAGTGTTTATATCTCTGTTGTTTCTAACATCCTTTTTGTCCTGTTTATGCCAGGTCTTGTTTCTGCTGCGTATGTCATTATTGTAAATTTTGTAAATTCTGCCTTTGGTTTCTTTCCTGATATTTTTATTTCTTCATATTGTTTCATTTAGGCAGCCTGCGGCTCTGTTTGCTCTATTCAGTGGATCTTCCACTTAAGTTTCGAGCTTTCCGTAGCTAGATAATGTGATACCTAGATATTTAAACTTCATCACTTGTTCTATTATCTGACCTTCCAGCTCCAATTAACATATTAGTAAACTTGCTGTTGTAACCATGCATTTTGTCTCTTTTGAGGAAATTAACATGTTAAATTTTCTGGCGGTTATATGAAATTGGTGTAGCATACGTTGTAAATCATCTTTACTTTGAAAGAATAGTACTGCGTCGTCTGTATAGCAGATTATTTTAATTTGTTTTTCTCCCATTTGGTATCCTCTTTTATTTCTTACTTTTTATTATTTCATCCATAATCCAGTTGAACAATAGAGGACTCAGGAAATCTCCCTGTCTTATCCCATTACCAGCTTCAATAGAGTCGGTTAGTTCTTCTTCTACTTTTACTTTTATTGTGTTGTTTTGGTATATTTTATATTTTCGATTGTTTTGATTATTCAATGAAATTGACATTAATTTGATAGTTTCCATTTTATTAGTACTGATGGTATATAACTAGCATCTGTTGGTACTATATATCAATTTGAACATGTGGAAGTAAGGAAGTAAGAGCACTCTCTTGTTAGTAATTTCAGTGTAAATTATGACGAAACCAGAAATAACCCATAATATTATCCCACACCTCAAAGGTCTGCCTCGCTGTATCTGGGAGACGCAATAATTCGCTTTTGATAGATATAAACAAAAACCCACTAAGACGAACACAACATAAATCAAAAAAATCCGTCAACCTGTCAATAGGGACATACAATATTAGATCGATGTCTACGGATGAATAAGTACATGAACTGAAAGAAGAATTAACAACCATAAAATGAGATATCATAGGCCTATCAGAAACTCGACGAAAAGAAGAAACCCGAATACAGCCTATGTCATACTTAAAATAAGAAGAACATTAATTAAAATTATCTAGGTATATGCCCCCACGACAGCTTATGATGACGGAAGATATCGAACTATTTTATGAAGATATATCAAAGACTATGGAAGAACATAAAAATCGTCTTATACTAGTAATTGGAGATTTCAATGCCAAACTGGGTAGAAAACTAAACAATGAAGAAACTAAAATAGGAGATTTCGGCTATGGTCAGAGAAATGATAGAGGTGCTACTTTGATGAACTACCTAGAAGAAAAGCATCTATACGCAATGAACTCCTTTTACAAAAAGAAGCCCCAACGAAAGTGGACATGGGTCAGCCCTAATGGATCCACAAAAAATGAGATCGACTACATACTGTCCACGGAACGATATATCATTAAAGATGTAACAGTTCTTAACAGATTCACAACAGGTAGCGATCACTGGATGGTCAGAGCAAAAATTAGTGTTGACAATAACTATGAAATGAAAAGATAGAAACAAACTAGGGCAATATAAAGAGATATACAAAGACCTATTAAAAGAACAACTTACTTAAAAATTAGACAGTGATGACAAAGATATAGATGAAATAGACAACATACTTACAGCAACGATGATTACATCAGGAAAAGAAATAGCAAAAAAGGATCTAAAAAAGAACAATTATATATCAACAGAAACAAAGAAGCTTATGGATAAAAGAAGGAAGCTATAGAATATGTAGAAATCAATAAAACAATAAGCAGAATAATAAGAAAAAATAAGAGAAAACAACAAGAAATAAAAATAGAAAAAGTAATACAAAACAACAAAAATATGAAATGCTTAAGACCGAAATTAGGTAAGTGTGAAATAAACAAAAAAAAAGATGAAAACGGACTAGAAACAAACGTTAAAGATGACATTATAAATATTATCCACCATTTCTACTCAGAACTATATAAAACAAAAAAGAAACCACCAGAAACAATTAAAAACCAACTTAAGGCTAAAGTAAAAAATGTCAACTCAGAGCTACAGCCAGAAATAAGCAAATCAGAAATAAAGAAGGCATTGAAAGAAATGAAAAACAACAAATCGCCAGTAAAAGATGGAATAACTGCAGATATGCTGAAATATGGTGGAAAAGTGGTAATTAACAATCTACATTCCGTTTTTAACAAGATATTAAAAGAAAAAAGAATCCCAAACAACTGGAAGGAATCCGTAACCATTATCCTACACAAGAAAGGGGATAAAGCAGATATAAAAAACTACCGTCCTATAACACTCCTCAATGTAATGTATAAACTCCTAACAAAAATTTTAACCAATAGATTGACGACAAGATTCGATGGATACCAGTCAAAAGAACAAGCTGGTTTTAGAAAGGGATTCAGCACAAGTGACCATTTACTAAGTATGAAAATACTTATAGAACGAGCAAATGAATAATGAAAAACGAATAAGAAAATGAATTGACCACAGATATACGGAACTAATAGTCAATATATATAAGGAAGCCAAAACAACAATTAAAGTATATGAATAAACAAAATCAATACAAATAAATAGAGGCGTGAGACAGGGTGACACAATATCACCGAAACTTTTCAATCAGGCTCTGGAAGATATTTTTAAAAGATCAGAATGGGAAGAAAAAGGTATAAAAATTTATGGACAACTCTTGAACCATCTAATATACGCTGATGACATCGCATTGATAACAGATAAATGAGAATAATTATTTGAAATGATGAAAGAACTGGACGTAGAAGCTGGAAAGATAGGCCTTAATATGAATTACAGCAAGACCAAAATTATAACAAATACAGATGAAAACATCACAATGAGGATCGGACAAGATGAAGTAGAACAAGTTCAGGATTATATATATCTGGGTCAAACTATAAAACGTAACAAAGAAAACCAAACAGCAGAGATAAAAAGACGAGTTAGACTGGCATGGGCGGCATTTGGCAAACTAAGCTACATTCTTAAAAACAAAAGATATCCACAGCATCTTAAGACCAAAGTATACAATCAATGCGTACTCCCTGTTCTAACTTATGGTTCCCAAACGTGGACATTTACAAAAGTAAACATGGACATAACCATAAAAACCCAAATAGCAATGGAAAGACAAATGTTGCACATAAGACTAATAGATAAAAAGGGAAACGAGTGGATAAGAGAGAAAACAAAAGTGAGGGATGTTAGATAAGAAGTTGCAAAATTGAAATGGAGATTTGCCGGTCACAATATAAGACAAAAAAAAAACCGATGAAACAAAATTCTTATAAGTTTGAGACCGTGGGAATATAAACGAAGCAGAGGAAGGCCCCAAATGAGATGGGCAGATGATATCAAGAAGCACGTGGGCTCTAGGTAGATGACTATACCGACAGACAGAGAAGAATGGAAAAGGATTGGGAAGGCCTATGTCCAAAGATGGACCGAAAAAGGCTAATTAGATAGAGATAGATTCTTGTGATCTTAGTATTTCCGTTGATTGAATAGTATAGGGTATCCAATATTTTAATTAACGGTATGTCAGTGTTTTATTAATTTTTATATATATTTGCAAAATGAAGAAGAAAGTTCAGTACAGGCAGTTAAACAACTGATCTGTCAATTTAGAAGTAAGAGCAAGTACCAACTTGCTGAAAAGCATACCATACACAAAAGGGATAATAAAATGTACTGCACAAACTATAGCGATATAAGCTATATATAAGCTATATATCTATTAATTATTAGGATATACAGTATTTTTTCTAATACACCTGGAACGATTGAGTGAATAGGTGAACTATCAAATAGGAGACGATTAGTGTGGAATTAGAAAAACTAATAAATCGTTGATCAATTATTCACTATTAGGCAGTTAATGAGAAATGTTGGGAATACAAAAAAAAAACATTAAACTAGTTATTTATAGATTTTAAACAAACACTGATATAATCATAAGAATAAAACTATGAAATACCATGGCAGAACTAGGCTTACCTAATAAACTAATTCAACAAGGAGTAATCTACAAGTAAAGTATCTTACTGTCGACTTATTTTCAAATGTACTGCAAAGAGCTCTAAAAAATGTGAACGAATTATTAACAGCTGTTTTGAAAACTAAATATTATGAGACGAATTGGGGATATTATATTACACAAACTAAACCGCTTGCCTACAAAAAATATTAGGAAAATATGATACGACGGAAAAGACTAATGACTTTACAGCTAATTGCCACATAAGTATCAATGTAACTATAGCTCACAAAATGGGTTCAATTACATTGCAATTTTTAAATTTTTCGTGATAAAATGAAGTGATTCATTGTTGTTTTGAAAAGGTAAGTTGTTTTTTATTTTTGTATTCCTATCATCTGATATTGTAATATCAACAACATTTTTCATAATATATTCTATTACTGATAACGAACAAAAGTTTTTTTAACTTCTCGTTAATATAATTATGTAGGAATTTAGATTTTTATCTTGTTCTTACTATAGTGCTAAAGCACAAATGTAGTTATAGTTTACCGTATTTTTTCATAGTGGTCATAGTTTTTGATTGTAGTATAGCTTATGTGTTTATAATAACTAGCACATAGAAAATAATAAAATTTTGTACCCTGTGCTTTATGTTTATTATCCTTTATTGTATTGGAACATCTAGAAGTATAGTAATACATTTTAATTGTTGAACAAAAGAGAAAATAAAAACACTTTTTGTGGTGTGCCACTTAACCATACACAAAATCGTACACAAATAGTCAAATGGTAGTAAAAGTTTCCGATATAGGCCGCCATACGGCAAAGGCATCGCCGCGCTCGATGTCTATACTATGAAATGTTTTTCAGATAGTCTTCGGATCAGATTTTTTCAAAACATTAAATTACATCTTTTTGTCTTTCTTTATTTAGGCTAACCGCTACTGTTTTTTTTTCTTCAGCGTTTCTTCTTAAATTACATTAATGTTATATTTACAATTCTTTCTGGAACGAGCTATAATTTTTCTCAAATAACCATTTTGTGTGGTTTAGTCACCTTACGGTTTAGCGTGCTTTGGCTCTTTAAAGTCCCTTTTAATATTATTATCGTTTGAGAAATTTTTCCCAGATGACTAAATAAATTTCTTTAACATACAAGAGAGAGGACGTAGAGTAGGGCATAACGTAACTTAGATGTTGAATGAAAACTGCAAATTGCTGCTTAGATTGACAAATACCACTCCTCATACCTAATATCTTTTGTACCCATCTTTGCTGTGTTGGGCAAGATTTAGTATTGGTGACGTACATGATCTTTCCTGTCTATATCAACTTTTGTCTTTTAATTTGAGTTTTTCTTCTGTTTTACCTCTTGAGAAGTATTTTGTAAAGCTGACAAAATAAATATATTGACCGATAGCTTTTGTGGTCGTTGGAGTTTTTGCCAGGTTTAAGCAAGGCAACAACTTTGTCTTTGCTTTGTTTGTCTGAAGACTTTGGATATCAGTAACTGTTGTATTTTTGGTCCAAATTTTATAATAAGCTTTGTGCTCAGATCTTCAGTCAGTGCCGTACTATTCTTCATTATATACGTAGATAGTGGATCCAAGCTCAACATCGTTAAAAGGTTCCTTCAGCTGACTGGTTTTGTCCTCTCTCATTTTAAGTTTTTCTTTGCTTCTTTGCCGGCAGAGATAGCACTTTTACATTTATTATGTGATTTTCAGCGATCAGCTTAATACCAAATACACTATTTTTTGCCTTCTATGTATTTTCTGCACTAGAAATACGTCACATTTGTGCTAAGCGCATATGTCTGATAATGTTAAGTAAAGTAAAGTGTCTTTATCTTTAGATATGTCCTTAATATTTATAGACATTATTAGAATAATTGATCCTAAAAAGGACCGATTTGACAAAACTGATTACGGTGGTCTTATTTGTACTCAAATTTTCGTAAAGGCTTTTCTTTTGAACCCCATAAGAAATGACTAATTAACTTTTCATTAAAAATAATTTTACACACTGTTACTTTTCGACGATATTTCGAATCAGATTTGTATAGTAATAAGTATAGTTAATATGAAGTCTCTTTGTGAAAAGTAAATGAGTTTGTAATATCGGTCACAACTCATATATGAATGATAAGGACATAAACGGTTAAAATAAGTGCACAGAATTTTAACTAAATATATCGGCGCCATTGTTTAGGAGATGGATTTATCCCAGAGATTAAAGGTTAAATGTATATTCCAGGTTCTATCTACGTATTTTCATTACTAAAAAAGTATATTTAAAATAAAGGCCTTAAGATATATTTAGATTCTATGGAAATTAGAATCTATGGAAATTAGCAAATTAAAAAATACAGACATAATTATTCTGAATGACAAAATTGAGACAAACAGTTGCCTCAAGTATTGTTTATATTGTAAAGGTTATCGTCATAGTATAGTCAGAACGCAACAAGGTTCTATTGGCTTTTCTGCTTTTTGTCTCCTCATTCCTATTGAAAACTTAGCCACGTAAATAACGTTTTAAAAATATGTATTAATATTTCTTTAGTGCCTTTCCTAAGATAACTTTTTTTAAGCCTACTTCGTTTGACTACATGTAATGGATTTGATAGTTCCCAACAGATAAGTATTGATTGTAGGTTGGATAGCAGTTGGTTGTACAGGCATGTGTTGATAAATATGATGGGTCGGTAGGTAGTTCCATTATTCCTAAATCTGACCATATGTTACCTCCCCTGTTGATTCGTGGACGTCCTAAGGGCATTTTTTCTCTCGGGGCATTCTCCCAGTTTAACTTGGCAATGCAGTTATTAGAAAGCCTTTGGATGTAGCCAGCGTAACTTTGGCGTTGAGATTTAGTCTCTTGTATGACGTTGCTATCTTTATATATCTGTTAGACCTTGGCATTAGTTCCGGTTCGGTATTGGTTAGTATTCGGACCTTTGTAAGTTGGAAAATAATTCTGATGGCTTTTCTAGTAATCCTGATCTAATTAATACCTAAGTTTTACTTACATTGTTTTGTCAGCGTTCTCGTCACATTTAAGTCAATAGCACTGGTTTAATCACTGTTTTATATATCCTGATTTTAGGGATTTGTATTAGACTTCTGGATTTAAAAGTGTTATGTGGGTTATATTTACATCAGTTAGCTACCTGAATATTCCATTTTATTTCTTATGTGACAGCGTTATCTACGATACCTAAAACGCTGCAATCTTTCAAAATTATATGGGTGTATTGTTACGTTATGCCCTACCCTACGTCCTCTCTCTTGTATGTTAAAGAAATTTATTTAGTTTTCTCATTACTTAATATCAGACCGTTTTTTGCTGCTAATAGCATTATTTTGTAGCATTCTAATATTTAATCTATGAATTAAATCCGGATAGCAAATAGATATTTTTCACTTTCTCGGAGAAATAATATTCTAACATACAAAATCCTATTAAATTGCCAAAACCTTTCTTGCATATTATATTTACTTATGAGGGACAGCAGCAATATCAGTACCATAATAAGGCGTATAGTCCTGGACTGGCTAATCGTTGGATAATTGAAAGCATGAGTGTAGCAGTTATAATGTTTTCGGGACTGCTACCTGGTATCGGGGAGCAGAGATATCAGTACCAAGTTAGTGCATATAGGAATTGTTGCTTGAACTTTATTATTATTAAACAGCACTATATTTCCTAGTAAAATCCTCATGACTTTACAGTAAGACAAATTTTCGAACGTTGGTTATGGAAACATCATGTACATACCACCGGATTCCCTAGATCGACATTCAGCAAAATTCTTTTAATAATGATGCGGGAGTAAAAATATAAATATCTGGGAGCTTACATCAACAAAGAATTAGATTCAGACTAAGAAATCAGGGTACGAATAGAAATGGCAAGGGCAGCGTTCTTAAAACTCAAGCAATTGTTCTGTGACAAAAATCTTAATACTGCGCTGAGACTGAGGTTTGTTGAATGTTACGTCTGGTCTCAACTATTGTACGGAGTAGAAATATGGACGGTAAAAGCGCAAATAGTTAGGAAGCTTCAAGCCTTTGAATTTTAGATATACCGGAGAATGTTGAGAATTCCATGGACTGCCAGGGTCACCAATGAGGAAGTGCTGAGAAGGATGGGTCGAGACAAAAAATTGTTGAGAACAATAAAAGTACGCAGGACTGCATACCTGGAACACATACTAAGGAATATAAAGTCTTCTGCAGACCATCATGCAGGGTAGAGTCGATGGCAAAAAGGGAATAGGTAGAAAGAGGAAGTCATGGCTGCGAAATATTCGTGACTGGACAAAGATGACTGTAGACGAATTATTCCACGTTGCAAAAGACAGAGATACTTTTAGAAATGTGGTCGCCAACCTCCGTTAATGGGGACGGCATAGGAAGAAAAATAATGATACGCTAAACAAAAAAAACAGAGATGAAGATAGGCGCCAAGAAACTCTGTGTTATAAAACAGTTGAATAAAATACAGATTCTCGATTCAAATATTTAAAAATTTAATGAAGAGCTTGCCAAAATAGAAATAACGTCTATTTAAAATGCAATTCATTAATGGCTCTCAAGGTACAAAGCAGTCCTAGCATCTGCTAATGATATTGATCTTATAAGAAACTCTCTCCGCAAACGACATCTTCAACAAAGTGAAGAGAGCACGAAAAATGTTTTACTTAAAATCAACAAAATAAAAACCAAATACAAGCGAATCAACAGAAGAAAGCAATTCAATACGGAGCATAATTCACTTAAGACCTATTTTAATACATGAATGCGAATCAATGACTAAAACAAATAAGGAAGAACTCCGAATATTTGAAAGAAAAATAATAAGAAAACTTTTTTAACCTCATTATCATATTGCTACAAATCCGTATAGAATAAGAACACATACTAAATAAAGAAAGCTCTTATAAATATATTGTTTAGGAAAATAAATCGCTTAAGGTAGATCGGACACATGCATAGACGCCAAGATGTCAAACTTGGTTAAAAAACGTAAACTAATTTTTGAAACCAAATTCAGTATTTTGCTTTAATCTGTGCCTTCTAAGAATTGCAAGGAAAAATAGACGTTGATAAAACTGTTATTAGAGACATGGGGAATCTAAAAATTGCATTCCACAACATATCTCCTCAACTAAGCAAAAATCCTTAACGAATTGGTTTCTAGTACTCGTACAGAGTATATCGGAATAAAAGGAAAAAGACAGTTAAGCAAGAAGAAAAGTGCAAGCATTTACGTTTTAAGGGTGAAAGGATGTGCGCCCCATTTTTAGCTGACAAGCTTGCGGAGCATACTATTTCTGGTCCTTAGTTTGCCTTTTAGTTTTAAACAAGATTCTGTGATTGACAACGTGCGATATAAACTATCTACAAGGTATTTATAGGAAATTCAGAGTTCAAGGATTTCATCACACTATTGGATGTTCAGTTTTGTGAAAGCGCCTGTGTTGGGAAAATTGAAGGAGCGTTCCTAAGATTTTCGGGGTTTGGCTTAAGTATCTACTGGTATCTGTTGATCATTTGTGTAAATGTAATACAGTGTAGGTGCCATTACGCTACGGCAAGCGAGACCGTTTGTCTGCGTTCTCCATATTACCATTGAATGATACGAAAAATCTTCTGTTCTGTAGATATACGCGGATAAAACGATGTTTACAGTTTGTCATACAGTTTTTGCAGAAATGTCCTCTAATTTAATGTGTCGTAGGCGGCATTTAGATTGACAAATACCACCCCTGATACCTGATATCTTTTGTACCCGTTGTTGCTTTTTGCAACAACGGGTACGTTATTACGTACGTTATAAGTATTACGAATAAAAATAAATAAGCAAGAAGAATATAAGTGAACCATATTTAAAATAAGTGACAGAAAAAAGAATATTATATATACATTTACTTCTAAATTAAAAATAAAATACTCGTATGCCTGATCACGAAAGATACAAAATTTACAAGCGACAAAGTATTTTTTAAAACAACCGAACATATTATATGTAATAATTGTAATAGATATGTTGGCTATAATCAAATTACCATAAAGTCACCGAAATATTTTATCTGAGTAATGATTCACTACTGATTGCTACGTTACGTTATACGATACATTTATAGTTAAAGCGAAATTAGGTGTTATGCCTACTTATTATTTTAGTATCTGTTACAAGTTACATACTAAAGTATTATAGTAGGATATTGAATTCCCTACATTTAAAAATTGAAATATTGAAATTAGACAGTAAAAAATTGTAATTTTAAGATTGATTTACAAATTATTATAATTTAAATTTTACTACTTTATGAAACAAATATTGTACATCATAAAACGTAGCAATCGAAACATAGGAACGTACATTTATATAATAAATTTTTCAGTGTCAATGCATTAAAAAAATACTAATACATAAAAATTGCCTTTTAGAAGCTTATAACAGACACTAACTTAAGTTTAAAAATAATTAAAGCAAGTAATATAAATTACCACCATAAAATATTTAACTACATTAACCAAGTATTTGTGAAATTTCAGAATGAATAAATTGATTGATATTTAAATAAATTTCAAGTTCCAAAACGTACCTGCTATAAAATTTAAAAATCTACGACTAATCAAATTATTGGCAACATCGGAGGAGTTTAGTTGTGTACGGGGAAGAATACATACGGATCCCAAAAGTGTTGTACTCTATTACGGAGTTCATTTAATCCTACGTGTTGGTCGGAGTCTACATAAAGCGCTACCCAGATAATAATATACACGGTGTATATTCTCCTGGAGTTAGTATAATACCGTTTTAGTACGGGGCCCACATTAACCGCTAGATCTATATATATATATATATATATATATATATATATATATATATATATATATATATATATATATATAATTTAGCTCTCCAGGCCTAGAAGGCCCATGGCTTGGGTTACTATTCTTTTCCATTCTTTTCTGTTTGTTGCTTTATTTTTCCAGTTTGGTATTTTAAGTTTTTCTATGTCTTTTTCAACATCCTTCTTCCACCTGGTTTTCGGTCTGCCTTTCTTCCTTTTCCCTCCTATTCCTCCCATTAGCATTCTTTTTGGCAGTCTCGTGTTTTCCATCCTTTGGATGTGTCCCAACCATCTCAGTCTTTGTGACTTTATGATCCCTACGATATTCGGCTCTCCATACATCTCCTCTATTTCCATATTGGGTCTTTTTATCCATATACCATTCCATAATTTACCTCCAAATATTTTCCTGAGGACTTTTCTTTCCCAGACTTGCAGCAAGACTTGCTCGGATTTGTTCATTGTCCATGTTTCACTGGCATATAATACAATAGGTCTTATTACTGTCTTATATATTCTTATCTTAGCCCTTCTAGATATGTTTTTGCTTCTTAATAAATTATTTAGTGCAAAAATACAGCGGTTACCGGCCATAATTCTCGCTTGGATTTCTTCCTTCATATTTGGTCTTCTCGTGAATGTCGCTCCTAAATACTGGAATATTTCTACTTCTTCGAATTTATATGTTTTTTTATCTGTTATTACTGTCAGATATTGTTCTTGTAGGTAATCTCTTTCAGTCCATTCCATATATTTGGTCTTTTCTTCATTTATGTACATCCCTTTCTTTCTCGCTTTCATTTCTAATCTTTTTATTATTTCTTTTAATTCTTGCTTACTTCTGGCTATCAGTACAATGTCGTCAGCGAATGCTAAGCATTGGTGTTTTCTTTGATATATAAGTCCTGACCTGTTGATTCCAGCTTCTCTGATGGTAACTTCGAGGACGATACTGAACAACAGCGATGACAGTGGGTCTCCTTGTCGCACCCCCTCACTAACCTCAAACTTATCTGTTTCTTCGCCATTTATTTTAACCCTATTCTCTGTTTTTCGGAGTGTCATTTTTACCATTCTTATCAGTTTTTCACTAATTCCCATTTCACGTAGTGCTTTGTATATTTCTTTGCGCTTTATCCTATCGAACGCTTGTTTAAAGTCGATGAATAGGGCCATTGTATCTTTCCCATATTCGTAGCTTTCTGCTTGTATTTCGCGCAGTAGGAAAATTTGATCCACTGTGCTGCGCCCTCTTCTGAATCCACATTGATATTCCCCTATGTCATTATCTATATTTTGAGATAGCTTGTCTTTTATATATACTGCAAGTATTTTATATGCAACATTTAGTAGGGCTATTCCCCTGTAATTGTGGCATAAACTTTTGTCGCCTTTTTTTGTGAAAAGGGCACAGTGTCGCTTCGGTCCATTCCTTCGGTAATTTTTCTTGTTCCCATATGTCTTTTAGCAACTTTTCCAAATGCTTAATTAGTACTGGTCCTCCATATTTAAACATTTCAGCTGTTACTTCATCTCTTCCTGGGCTCTTATTATTCTTTAGTTTCTCTATTATTTCTTTTATTTCTTTTTCGTTAGGTGGTCTTTCCTCTATTCGTTCTTGATCGACATTTTCATACACTTCTTCTTCCTCTTCATATTCTGTTGTGGGAATTTCATTTAAAAGTTCTTCAAAGTATTCTTTCCATCTGCTCAATATTTCTTCGTCACTTACTAAATTTCTTCTATTTTTGTTTTTGTAGTGTACAGGTTTTCCTTGGTACCCCTTTTTCTCATTTTTCACCCCTTGATATAAGTTTCTAATTTCTCTATTTTTATAGCTCTGTTCTATATATTTTAATTTATCTTCATTGTATTTTCTTTTCTTAGATCTTATTATTCTTTTGGCTCTTTTCCTTTGTTCATTGTATTTTCTCTCTATCTCTGTTGTTTTTTCTTGCATCATTTTCATTCTTAATTTATTTCGTTCATCTAGTTCCATTTTACATTCATCGTCGAACCATTCTTTGTATTCGTGTTTTATATTTCTATTACTGGCCTGAGCTGCTTTGGTCATACATACTTTTATTTGCATCCATGTTTGTTCAATATCCCCACTTTCTGCAATATTATCTAATCCTCTACTGACTATTCTTTCATATTTATTTTGTTCCTCTTCTGTCAATAGTCTCACAGGTTTAGTTGCTTTATACTTTTTCTTCCGCTGGTTTCTAAGCACTGGAATAAGTTGTTTCATTTGTATTCCAACTATAAAGTGATCTGAATCTGCATCTGGACCTCTGTATGTTCTTATGTTCTTTATACTTTTTGCATATCTTTTTCGACAAGCACATGATCAATTTGGTTTATGGTTTTCCCATCCGGTGATCTCCACGTTCCTTGGTGTATTCCTTTGTGTTGGAAGTATGTGCTCATAATGATCATATTTCTTTCTTTCGCGAAATCAATTAGGAAGTGACCATTTTCGTTCGTTGTTTCATGCAAGCTGTATTTTCCTATGGTGGGTACATATATTTCTTCTTTTCCTATTTTTGCATTACTATCATCTAGCACTATTTTTACATCGTATTTGCGGATATTTTCGAATACTGTATCTATTTGATTATAAAAGTCTTCTTTTATTTCTATACTTTTGTCTTCAGTCGGTGTATGTATATTTATAAATGTTATTTTTTGGTATTTTCCTCTTATTCTTAATACACATATTCTCTCTGAAATTGGTTTGAAATCAACGATTAGATCTTTCAGCTTTTTATTTACCACAAAGCCTGTGCCTAACATTCTATTTTCTCCCCCGCTGTTGAAAAATAAATAGTCGTTTATTTCCATTGAGTTTTGCCCTAATTGTTTTGTTTCTTGTAGTGCTACTATTTCGAACTTGTATTTTTTGCATTCGTCGATTATGTGTTTTAGTTTTCCTTCCTCGTACGTTGCTCTTACATTCCATGTCCCTACTAATATGCATTCGTTTATTACTTTGTTTCCAGTAATTATCTCTACATTTTGTTCATCTCTTGTACCTTTATCTTGCCAAGTCGTCTTCGTTATTTTAGCCTGTTTAAATTTTGCTGTTAGTTTTTTGGTTTTACATTTTTATCTTTTACTAATTGTCGTTGGCTGTTATTCCATGTCCATATTTCTCCATCTATGATTAGCTTCTGGAATCCTATTTTTACATTTTTCCATTATATCTCTCTGCCATAGCCTTACTTCTAATTTCTTTCTGGATAATTCTTTCCTCCTTTGACATATCATCATTTATGTAGATTCGCTCGTCTGTTTTGTTTTTTAGTTTATTTTTATTTTTCATTACTTCAATTTTGTTCTTCACGCTGTTAAGTTCTACTAAGGTAGTATTTTCTCCTATTTTTCTCGCTCCATTTACATCTACTGACACTTGTAGTTCTTTTTCTAGAAAGTTCTCTACGGCCTCTCGCAATAGTTTTTGATCATTTGTGTCAATGTCTAGTCCTTGTATTACTACATTTTTCCTCTTTTTTTCTCTCTCCAGTTTCTCTATTTTTTCGTTTGCTGCGGTAATCTCTTTCTCTAATTGGCCTATTTGTTTAATAGCTTTTTCGTTTGTTTCTCGCATCTTTCGTATTTCATATTTGTAGTCGCTTTGTTGATCTTTTAGTTCTGTAATTTCCCTCTTTAGTTACGTAATTTCGTCTCGTGATCTATATTGTTCTTTTTTTATGTCTTTTACATCCATTGCTAATTCTTTCATCATTTTCATCATTTGGTCGATTCCACTTGTGTTTTCTTCTTCTCTTTTTTGTGGGGTTCTCGGTGTTTTTTTTGATCTCCTGGAGTAATATTCATCATCTTCTCTCCTCCTTTTTCCTTCATCAGTTAGCTCCTCATCTGAATTCATTGTTCTTTATTTATAGTAATTTTCTGTGCTAGGGTTATTAGTCACTGCGTCACTGTTGTATTGTTTACTTAATTATCTGGCTAATGATCTTAAAAACCAACCGATAAATATTTCTTATCTTTTTGTCACTTTGCCGAAACCCAATTTATTTATCAATGCTACTTTCACTATTTTAATTAAATTACGTTTTTTTTTTCAATGTAGACGAATCGAAAGTTCTTTTTTATAAACACTTATTATCTATATTTTACTTTAATCACTTATATTTATTATTTGACTTCCGACACCGTGAAAAGGTCCGATATGCGAATTTATTTTCGTCGATGTCGTTGTCTGCACGTGTGTTCGCTTTGGCTGCTAAACCCAAACTCCCTTATAGTAATAAGTGGTGTTGCTAAATTGTATACTATGCTTAAGTTGGACGAAAACCCACATAAGTCTAGTCAGAAAACAGTCATTGTGTTTGATGTGATTAAACGACCATTCGAAAAATAAAACAAAATAAAATGTATTCCCACAAAATGATATCAACTTAGAAGATTATGGAAGACAGCTTAAAAACCAACATGTACTTTTATGAAGAAATAATGGCATATTAGATAATTATCATCTGTGACCACTTACAGTCCATGTATGACCATGGTTGCTCGTTGGGGGTTCTAGGCTCTAAAGTTTTACATGGTATGGATACACCATGCATAAATCTTTAAAATGTCCAACCGTTAATACGTTACGATTGAGAGGAGTAGGCAGATTGAGATCCCGAACTCGAACAGAACCGTATCACTCTTGAAAATGACTCCACAATGGGTGCCGAAACGTCGAGTTTTCAATTCTCAACGCGGTTCTCAAGAACTCAGTAATTTTCATATATATTATATATTATATTGAGTTACGGCTCTTTTCACCAATCTTTAAAAAAAATACGTACAAATAAATAAATAGCTTAAATGAATTATTAAGTACAAAAAATGTCTATAAGCTCTATAAATATGATATTAAAATCAATGTTCAAAATGACCCTCATTTTCTTCAGTACGCATTCGGTATTGTTTTAATAAAGAAAACCGAATACGCTGAAAAATCATATTTTTCTGACGAAATTGAATTGCAGCTTCAATTATTCTATCCCCCAATTGTTGTTCTTCCTCTATTGTTACAGAATACACTTTCTCTTTCATTAGCCCCAAAAAGTCCACGGGATTAAGGTCTGGACTTCTGGGTGAACAAGAAATAGGTGCGTCACGACCCCTTCCAATCCACCTACCAGGATACTGCCTGTAAAAGTATTCCTTCAAACCCTTACATAAGGAACATTTAGTTGAGCAGCTATTACCCTTGTATTTGTTCCAGGGACTTCTTCAATGATTCCTAAAATGTCTTCATCGGTTGCATCCATTATTGGACGACCACTATTGCCAGCAACTTGCGGTTGAAATGTACCCGTTTCCCGTAAACGACGATCAATGGTCAGAAATAATCGTCTATCGGGTGTATTTCGATTGGGGTATTTTACTGCATAACGCCTTACGGCTGCTGCACTATTTCCTTGACATTCACCTACGATATTCCCGATAGTTTATTGAAATCATAATTAAATCTGATCCAACTTACTCAAAGTTAAATGCATATCTGCAATTTCCTGAAATATGTAGGCCAATGCAATATCAAAATTTTTAATATTAATCTTTTTACACAATAAATGATAGTTTCAAATTATTAACTATTATTGATGAAACTGTTTGTAATTATTGTATCCGTAGAAACTAATTGTAATTTTATGGCCAACTAAGAAAAAACTAGTTTTTCGAAAAAGTGATAATAGGCAAAAAAGTTTTAAAAATAATCTGTTAAACTAATGATGCACCAAAATGCATTTGATTTGAACGTACTTAAATTTTCGTGGATTTAGGGCTGCACCCCCCTTAAAATTTCTCTGTGTGCATAGATTTTGTTGTTTCTTTTGTATAAAAAATGATTTCAGAACAAGAAAGTAACGTGTTCATTTTTATTACAAAATGTTAAGTATTTTAGAAGATAATGCAAAGAAACAATTTTTATTTTGTATAAAAATGGCTGTAACTTTTTTTGTGTACACAAAATTGTGTATTTTATATACACAATTAGATTTCCCTTCTTCTCTGCCTTTATTTATCTACAATAATATATATATATATATATATATATATATATATATATATATATATATATATATATATATATATATATTGATACGATTAGGGTTTATAGAAAATAATTTATAAGTCATGTACTACATAATATTAGATATAAAAAAGTATTTGATTATTTTAAGAAGTTATATACTAGAGAATTTAATAAAAATATATTTATGTGAGGGCATTTTTAATAAATTAGCATATAATAATTGTAAAAAGTTGTATTTTAATGTTGTTAATAGATTTAAGTGAGCCATGTGCATAGGCAACCAACTATACAGTGAGTGATAGACAGATATACATACTCTGAAGTGACGTTTAAGAATATTTACGAATATAAAGTGGGGTTATAATAATATATTGTTTGAAATGTGTATTTTATTAAATTAGAGTGTTAGTTACTAATTTGAATGTTTATTCTGATCTGAAAAGCCTAAATGTCAACAAAATTATCAATGGAACATTAACGAATTCTCCAGAGTGCAGAGTGTGACCATTGTTTACGGTCGAACATTCTGGAATAATGATTATGTCGGTGGATGGAACAGATATTTTTTCGAGAACATCCATATCGAAGAAATAGAACGAAATTGGAACATGATCTCTTACCAGATGGTTCTAGAATATCCAAAAAGATATAAATACCCGTGATTTGGATTCAAGATGGCAGTTTTTAGTCAGAAGTCAGGCCAGTTCATTATGAAAGTTAGTAGACACATTTAGTGAAGTAAATTGTTCAGAATTTTCAAGAAGTCAGTCAGAAAAGTTTAGTAAGAAATATGAAAGTTAGTTGGAGTCAGTGAATCAGGTACAAATAGTCAAATTGTTTAATATAGTGAGTTAAATGAAGATTAAAAATTATGCATATAATTTAATGCACATTTATAATTATACACAAATAATTATTGAAGATTAAAAAAAGTATATTGGAAGAAATTAAATTATATTATGGTTGGAGATTAGTATAAATCAACTTATAATAATTGGATATTGGTATATTGAAAAGAAGAATAAATATAAATGCTGTTTGCTGGTTTGGTTGGTGGTGTATAAATGCTGGTGAAGAAAACTATATCTTAAATTGGTAGAAGCTGATAATTGGAAAAAGTAATTTCACAAAAAAACAAGGATAACCGAAGTACGAAGACATTCAGTGATGATTAGAATCTATATAGTGGAAAACAGTTCATTTAGGCATTCAGTGAAAGAAAGGTACAAAATTTTGTTAATATAATTTAGTTAGTGTCATAACAATTTCAATTTTGAAGATAGTTTGTTTAAATTTTACATTGTCTATAGAATTTAATTAGTTTTATAAGAATATCAATTTAAAGATAGTTTATTTTAAATTTACATTGGCTAGGTTAGATATATATGTGTGTTTCATAATAGTTATAATAAAGATAATTTAAAAAAGTACTTACAAACTAATTCTTTGAGAACCGCGATAAAAACCCTATATTATTAAAAATACTCATTGCTCATCATTCAAACAAAAAACACATCATAACAATTTGGCGCCCAACGTGGGGCTCTCTATTTAAAAGAATTAGTTTGGGAAGATAAGTGCTCTCATATAATTAAATTAATTTTCATTAGAAAGAAAAAATTATAGATTTTATTTTTAGTTATATTTGAAGAAGTAAAGTCTCAAAATGTCTCAAGGAAAGAAAGGTACAAGAAGCAAAAAGAATGAAGAAGATGTGGAAGTAGAAACACAACCTATACAAGAGGAGAGTTTAGTTCAAGTTCCACAAGATACTGCAGAAATGAATCCAGAAAGAGAGGAAAATGTCAATATGGCAGCTTTGATGTCATTAATGATGCAGATGAACAAGACAATGGAAGAGAATACAAAAAAAATGGAAGAGAATTCAAAAGAAATCAAAGAAGACATAAACAAATTGGAAGAGAATTCAAAAGAAGTCAAAGAAGACATAAAAAAATTGGAAGAGAATTCAAAACAAGTCAAAGAAGACATAAAAAAATTGGAAGAGAATTCAAAAGAAGTCAAAGAAGACATAAAAAAAATGGAACAGAAATTAGAAGAGAATTATAGAAAATTAGAAAAGAAAATAGAAGATACTAATAATAAAATTGTAAAACAAATAGAAAAACAAATGGATAAAAAACTTGAAGCTGCAGAGAAAAAAGTAGCAAATGAAATAAAAATTATACGGAATGACTACAAGAAAAGGATAGAAAATGAGAGGACAGAAGTAAAGAGGATTATTCAAGATAATAAGATAGATATAGAACAGAAAATAGAGTTACAGAAATGTAACTTAGAAGTAAAAATTAACGAAGACAGGAGAAACACAGAAGAAAAATTAGATGATATACAACAAAATATCCAAATAAATAATAATCAAATAAGAAATGTGGAACAGAGAATAGATGATATTTCACAAATGAGAGACATAGGGAGACCTTACTTAAATTTAACAAATGAGACAGGGATTAAATTCTCTGGTAATATAAAAAATTTGCATCCTAGAGTATACATAAATAGTTTAAAACATAAATTAAGACTTGTGAATAATATTAATGATATTAAAGATTATATTAGAGTGACATTAAATGACAATGCAGCAACTTAGTTTGCTAAAATGATTTAGATAATTTTCAAACATTTGAAAATAAATTTTTAAATTATTATTGGGGTGAACTAGAGCAAGCCAAGTTTAGAGAAATTCTATATTTTGGAAAGTATAATCAAAATTTAAAATCAAATATGGTAGATTATGCATTGAAATTGATAACAGTTGCAAAATATTTAGAACCACCACTTAGAGAGGATGAAACAGTCTTAAATGTATCTAGACATTTTGATGCTGATGTTGTGCAAACCGTAACTGTACAAAATATTCAAACAATAGATAGTTTTATTAATTTTATTCAAAGAATACAAAGAGGCAATATGACAAGTAATAATAACAACAGAAAAAACAATAATAACTTTCAATATAATAAAAATGATAATCAACAATATAGACAATCATATAACAATAATTATAGATATGGTAATAATTTACAAAATTTTAATAATAATAACAGTAATTATAATAAACAACATTTTAATAACAGTACTAATAATAATAGACAAGATTTTAACAATAGAAGAAATACAGAGCGACCTAACTATAACAGACAGGTAAATTGTGTTCGAAGGAATAGAAGCTGCGAAGACAGGGAACGAAATAGTACAAGGCAAGAAAATGTGAGTAGAAGTCATAGTAGGGAAAGACATAGGACATCAGATCCAAGTGGTCAGATACAATCTGACAATTCTAATAATCAAAATTTGGTGCAGTAAACTTTCTGAATTACAAGTTAGGCCATTGCTATTATGAAAAACCTTCTGAATTTATTTCTTTAGATGAAGAGAAAATTATTGAATCTATTAATTTAATTTATATAAATGCTTTGGCCAAAAATAAAATGATTAAGATTATGATAGATACTGGTTCAGAAAGTACTTTAGTCTCGGAGAATTTTATTTTTAATACATTAAAACTATCAGATATAATAAAGATTCCAAAAATTAAAATTATTGGTGCAAATAATAAGAAGTTGGGTGAAATTGATAAACTAGCCAATTTTAAAATTAATATTCTTAATAAAGAAATTAATATGCAAGGATTTATTGTCAAGGATTTATGTGTTGATATATTAATGGGAAATGATGAATTGGAAAAGAAGAAAGTAAAGATAGATTTTGAAGAAAAAATGGTAACTTTGGAAGGGCAAATAATTAAATTTATGCAGAAAGATGAGGTGGAAGAAGGAATAAGAGTTGATAGGATATTATTAAAAGAAAATAATGATGTTTATGAAGAAGAAATGTATTTTGATGATAG
Organism: Diabrotica undecimpunctata; assembly: GCF_040954645.1. NCBI lineage: Eukaryota > Metazoa > Arthropoda > Insecta > Coleoptera > Chrysomelidae > Diabrotica > Diabrotica undecimpunctata. The sequence goes on along the minus strand of NC_092803.1, from coordinate 64,694,244 downwards.
GGAAATGTCCCAAAAGAATGTAAAGAATAATTATTGTAGTGAATATTTAAGGAATGGAAATTTTAAGCAGATGGATGCCTACGAGGCGGAGTGCGTAAAATTGGAAGCAAGGAATAATGAGTACATAATGAAGAATAATTTTATTTGTAAAGAAGAAGATATGATAAAAGTTTTAAATTGCCCTGAAGAATATAAATCAATAGTCATTTCCATATTGCAGCAACACAAGGGACTTGTCAATAAAGAAAATAGAATTGCACAAAATTATATTCATAGTATAAAAGTTAAAGAAGAAAAAGATTTTAAAACAAAATCATACCCAATACCATATAAATACAGAGAAGAAGTAAACAAAACAATTAATAATATGTTAGAAGATGGAATCATTGAGAAGGCAGATACACGTTTTATCAACCCTATAGTAGTAGTGCGTAAAAGATCAGGTGAAATCAGGTTATGTTTGGATGCAAGGAATATTAACAAGATCACTGAAAAGCAATTTGAAGCACCAATGAGTATAGATGGAATACTAGGAAGAATTACAGGAATGTCATTTTTCACTAAAATTGATTTACAGCATAGCTTTTGGTTAATACCTCTAGAAAGAAAAAGTAGACAGTATACAGGATTTCAGATAGATGGAGTAGTATATCAATTCAAAGTAGTACCATTTGTACTTCAATCATCTTGCAGTGCTCTATGTAGATGTCTTCATGATATTTTGGATCAATATGAACATTTTGTAATTCACTACATTGATGATATATTAATTTTTTCTAAAACTGCTGAAGATCATGAGAAACACCTAAAAACTATAATAAATAGATTAGACAAAGTTGGACTAAAAATAAATCAAGAAAAATGTACATTTTTTCAAAAAGAAGTCATATATCTAGGTTATAAACTTAACACTAAGGGAATCGAAATGGATCCAGAACGGACACAAGTCATTCAGGAATATAAAACACCACACAATTTAAGAACTTTAAGAGGATTTATTGGAATAATTAATTATTATAAAAGGATGATACCAGATCTAAGTATAAAAGAAATTCCATTACTTGAACTACTGAGAAAAGGTGTAAAATGGAGATGGGATCAGAGAAGAGAACTAGCATTCCAAGAAATTAAAAACATTTTTCTGTCAAATTTGAAAATATACTATCCTGACTACACACAGCCATTCATATTAAGAACAGATGCATCAATAGAGAGATTATCAGGGGTATTATTACAAATACATGATGGGGTCGAATACCCAATACAATTCATTTCAAGAATTACAAAGCCACATGAAAAGGGTTACTCAGTTTCAGAATTAGAACTAGCAAGTATAATACACTGTGTCACAAAATTAAGATTTTATTTGTTGGGTAATGAATTTACAATAGAAACAGATCACCAAGCTTTAACGTCTATATTAAATAACAAATATGGAAACAGTAGAATATATCGGTGGAGTCTAATATTGAGTGAATACTCATTTGAAATCAAATACATTTCTGGAAAATCCAATATAGTGGCAGATGCTTTATCAAGGTTAGAAAATACATCACAAAAAGGGCAGCGAACAATAAAAATTGGATTAAATCAATTAGTAGACAGTACTGGATTATATTCTAGAGAAGAAATTATAAGAGATCAGATCAATTTGAGTGAAAAACAAAAAGTCCTTAAGAAAGATGGAGTTTATTATAAAATAATAAATGGCATAGAAGTATATGTAATAACTAGAACTTTAGCAAAGAAAATATTGAAAAATTTACATAACAATTATATGCATATTGGTTCAAGAAAGCTATGGATGCTATTTAGGGACAATTATTTTGCAAAGAATGACATAAGTATAGCAAAAGAAATTACTACCCAATGCCCAATATGTCAACTAAACAAAGAAAAGAATTTCAAAAACCAGAACACATATAAATCTAATGTTGTATATGAAAAACTAAATACAGTTTCCATGGATTTTATTTCAAATTTAGTTCTCAGTCCAACAGGAAAAAAGCATATACTAGTGATAGTTGATTTATATACAAAATTTATTAAACTATATCCCTGCTCCAGAACAAATGTTAAAACATTAAAATTATATATTAATCAATTTTTCGAAGAAATAGGACCATTTAGAAATTGCATAATAGATAATGCTACATATTTTAACAACCAAAAATTTCGGGCATTTTGTGAGAAAAAGGGAATCAACATTCATTTTACAAGTATCAGACATCCTCAGGCAAATCCTGCAGAAAGATATATTAAAGAAGTTATAAAATATTTAAGGATACTATGCCAAAATCAACAAGAAACTTGGCAGCAACATATACCACAAGTAGAATATTTTTTAAATAATACACATAATTTGAATACAGAGGAAGTACCAAAATATTTAATGTTTGGCCATATAGGAAACAGAAAGTGGATTAGTGAATATAATCAGGATATGTTAGAACAAGTAATGCAGAAAGTGAATAACCGAATTAGGAGGAAAGCTGAAAAATATATCAGAAGACAAAATCGAAATATAAAAAAACCAATCACATTTCAAAAAGGAGACCTAGTGTTAATTCGTTCACTTAGAAAAAGTAATGTTAAAGAAAATCGCTGTAAGAAATTTCAACCAATGTTTGAAGGTCCATACATAATTGAAAATCAGAATGGACTAAATAGTTATGTGTTAATAGATGCAGAGAACAGACTAAGAGGCATGTTTCATATCAACGACATTTTTCAATATCATGAAGAGATTGAATAATGATTTCTATACCTTTAACACAAATATAATAACACTAATAACTTACTGATATATCCATTTTATTCAATAGACTTGATTTGTTAAATGGTAGATGGTAGATTTCATTATTTTGAATCAATTTGACATCATACTTGTTGAATTTTGTATATATGGAAATTAATTTGTACCCTAAAAATCATAATTTGGGGTTAGACACAAAATTGATACTATAATTGCTATAAAAATGTCTTTCTAATATAATAAAGTGAAAAAACTTACCAATTTATATTGATGAAAGTTATTTTGAATGGAAATAATTCTTAGATTTTGTCTATAAATAAACAGAACACCATATCGATTATATTTTTAATTAAGGTTATATTTTATTCTCTGATATCGCATCCATTGCCCCATTTGACATGACAGTTTGACCATAGAATAGCCGAACTGTGCTCCGTTGTTCTCTGCTTTGACATAGACAGCGAACAGGGATGTATTTAACACATTTTAAATAAAAAAAAAAAAATTGAATTATTAATTTATTAAATTTAATAAGGTATGAGAAAATTAATATTTAAAAAAATAATAAGTAAATTATTTATTTTAAATATTATTTTGGGGTATTGATACGATTAGGGTTTATAGAAAATAATTTATAAGTTATGTACTACATAATATTAGATATAAAAAAGTATTTGATTATTTTAAGAAGTTATATACTAGAGAATTTAATAAAAATATATTTATGTGAGGGCATTTTTAATAAATTAGCATATAATAATTGTAAAAAGTTGTATTTTAATGTTGTAAATATATTTAAGTGAGCCATGTGCATAGGCAACCAACTATACAGTGAGTGATAGACAGATATACATACTCTGAAGTGACGTTTAAGAATATTTACGAATATAAAGTGGGGTTATAATAATATATTGTTTGAAATGTGTATTTTATTAAATTAGAGTGTTAGTTACTAATTTGAATGTTTATTCTGATCTGAAAAGCCTAAATGTCAACAAAATTATCAATGGAACATTAACGAATTCTCCAGAGTGCAGAGTGTGACCATTGTTTACGGTCGAACATTCTGGAATAATGATTATGTCGGTGGATGGAACAGATATTTTTTCGAGAACATCCATATCGAAGAAATAGAACGAAATTGGAACATGATCTCTTACCAGATGGTTCTAGAATATCCAAAAAGATATAAATACCCGTGATTTGGATTCAAGATGGCAGTTTTTAGTCAGAAGTCAGGCCAGTTCATTATGAAAGTTAGTAGACACATTTAGTGAAGTAAATTGTTCAGAATTTTCAAGAAGTCAGCCAGAAAAGTTTAGTAAGAAATATGAAAGTTAGTTGGAGTCAGTGAATCAGGTACAAATAGTCAAATTGTTTAATATAGTGAGTTAAATGAAGATTAAAAATTATGCATATAATTTAATGCACATTTATAATTATACACAAATAATTATTGAAGATTAAAAAAAGTATATTGGAAGAAATTAAATTATATTATGGTTGGAGATTAGTATAAATCAACTTATAATAATTGGATATTGGTATATTGAAAAGAAGAATAAATATAAATGCTGTTTGCTGGTTTGGTTGGTGGTGTATAAATGCTGGTGAAGAAAACTATATCTTAAATTGGTAGAAGCTGATAATTGGAAAAAGTAATTTCACAAAAAAACAAGGATAACTGAAGTACGAAGACATTCAGTGATGATTAGAATCTATATAGTGGAAACAGTTCATTTAGGCATTCAGTGAAAGAAAGGTACAAAATTTTGTTAATATAATTTAGTTAGTGTCATAACAATTTCAATTTTGAAGATAGTTTTTTTAAATTTTACATTGTCTATAGAATTTAATTAGTTTTATAAGAATATCAATTTAAAGATAGTTTATTTTAAATTTACATTGGCTAGGTTAGATATATATGTGTGTTTCATAATAGTTATAATAAAGATAATTTAAAAAAGTACTTACAAACTAATTCTTTGAGAACCGCGATAAAAACCCTATATTATTAAAAATACTCATTGCTCATCATTCAAACAAAAAACACATCATAACAATATATATATATATATATATATATATATATATATATATATATATATATATATATATATATATATATATATATATGTATATATATATATATATATATATATATATATATATATATATATATATATATATATATATATATATATATATATATATATATATATGTATGTATATATGATGGGTCTTTATTCGATTTCTACAGTATTTAGTGGCAAATAAAATACACTTGAGAATCCCCTCTCTTTGTGTCTTTATGGGCCAACTGTTTGGAAGCTCGGCTTATTCTATGCCGAACGTAAATTCCAGATTATATGCAGTCTTGTCTTTCAAATACCAATACAAGAATTTCAAATGTTTGGAAAATCCCATTTATGGGAGCCGGTCAGTTTCCTAGCACAATGGAAGGAACGTTAGGAAAATAGACTTGTATAATTCCGTGAATTTCATAAATCGATATCTATGTTTACACTGATTTATCTTAAAAAAAAACAATATTAAAACAGCTAAATTTATCTAATAAACAAATTTAATAAATTTTATATCAATCTAAGGTTTTAACAATATTTACTCTTTTTTATATATCGCTGCGAATATACCACCACTGTACATTAGATGTACATATATGAGTGCAAAATTGCCTTAACCTGAATTACAATCTATATTTTAATTATCACAGATCTTTACAGGAGACTTGGAGTTAAAACAAATTTTCAAAAGAAATAAACTGCAATGGATTCGACATGGGGGTACACATTGTTGTCTGTTTTCTGTCGAAATGACGACTAAATCAGATGTAGGTCCTAAAAATTTACAATTGTATCATCAAGTATTAAACGATAAATGCAAAAAAATTATCCGATAAAAATATTCTCCTCCCCAGTCCTAACCCCTTTTGGGATGTAGTGACATCATCAGGCCTTTACAGTTTTTTCACGATTTTCCTTCATCCTTCTCTGTCCTGGGCTAGTTGTTTAGCTTCATGTAACCATTGGTTAATCAATATTTTTGTTTGATCTGCCTAACGGCTTGGAGATCTTTCTCTAGGTCTCTTTCCTTCAACTCTACCCTCGACTATTAGTTTTCCATCGTACCTGTTCTTCCAGCAATGTATTCAAAATACTGCAAATATCTCTATTTTATTTGTTTAAACAATCTATCCTTGCCTTTAAGTTGTTCTAATATCAATACGTTAGTGCGATGATCAATCCAGGATATTACTAACATGCAGCGGTATACCCACATTTCAAAAGCTTCTAGTTTATTTTTATCCGCTTTCTTTAAGGTCCACGTTTCGGATGCATATGTGGCTATGGGAAAAATGAGTGCCTTTACCAGCCTTAGTTTTGTGTGTATTGTTATGCTAAAATTTTTCCAAATTGTTACCAGTTTCGTCATAGCTGTTCTAGCAATAGTCAACTTTCTACTTCTATCTATCTCGATAAAATATACCCTTCAACAAAAGTTTGACAGCTGTATCACTCAAACACTAGATAAGTTACGGGGAATTAAGGAGTTTGCAGAAAGATCGCAAAGTGAGCGTTTAGAAAAATAAAAATAGAAAATTGGTTCAAAATTTGGCAGGAAGACAACCACCAAAAATGTAGGAAGATGAACAATAAATTAGGATAGCAATCTCACTACTATTTAGAGCGTAATAAGCAATGTAGTAAATAACAATTTACTACCACCATAACAACAATAACCATCCACTAACGTAAGAATAACAGAATGCAACAGGTGAAGAAACAAAAGATAAAAATAGAAAGAATACAAAGGTATACAATAAATATTTTACCCTTACAGAGGTCTCAAAAACAGAAGTAGATGCACATTTAGTTACATTTGGAGGCACAGCTAAAAATGAAATAATTGAACATATTTTTTATAGAAAAACAGTTAAACAGAAAATATACCATTACGTCGTGTTCAAAATTACGGATGTCGACTACTCCAATCGCCTCCATGGAGGTTATGCTTGATCTTTCTCCATTATATATATATATATATATATATATATATATATATATATATATATATATATATATCTATATATATATATAGATATATATATATATATATATATATATATATATATATATATATAGATATATATATATATATATATATATATATATATATATGAATATATATATATATATATATATATATATATATATATATATATATATATATATATATATATATATATATGAATGGAAAAGGAGGCAAAGATACGAGAATACAAAAGGCAGATAAGACGCCAGGAAGCGGGGCAAAGGCATACCGGGATCAAATCTGAAGAAATAATTAAAAATCACAGAGTTAGAAATGGTATCAGATACAATGCTACCTTAATATAATTTTGAAAGGAAGGAACGAAGGGAAGACGAATAAAACGAATCTTATAATGGCAGATCAATGCTGGTACATTGACGGCTCTAAAGCTGATGAAGGAGTTGGAGCTGGAGTATACGAAGGAAGACAAAAGCTTAGGCTTAGTAGAAGACAAGGTTATCGCTCCCCTATCATCCAAGCGGATCCATAAAAATTGTGTCTGGTAGCCAGTCACTGGAATGGAATCTAATTGAATCCAAGTTAGTTTGAAACTGTATCCATAGTGCGGTTTAAATCAAAAAAGCAACAAAGTAAGTTTACTCTGCGTGCCTAGAAATAATGGTATTGAAAAAAATAATAGAGCAGATTTTACCAGGAGAGTGGCAAAAGAAACATTGGCCCAGAACCTATAGTTGACATATCAACCAGCATAGCCAAAAGAACAATATTAGAGTTAATGGAACGGATAAAGCGTAACCACTGGTACGAACAAATAGGTCTCAAACATTAAAAGGCTTTTATACATGAACCTCTGAAGAAGAGATCCAAAGATCTCTTCTTCGATTTTATGAATAGGAATGATCTATATTTTATCGGAGGTTTTCTAATAGGATACTGTCGCCTTACAATAGACCTTTTAGGTCCAGTGGAAGGGTGGTTAATCGCCCAATCATATTGAATCTAACCTAACCTATCTTTCCACTATACAGACTGGAAGCGTCGACTCTAAGTGAGGCTATGCTTTAACGCTTGGAAGCCTTTGGATTTTGGGTAGACGACTATAAAAGATAAGGTAGGTTGACGGAATGAGGAGGCTGAAATGAGAAGATGGCTGAACCAAACAATATAACTGGTCAATATAATAAATAGCTGAAATAACAAAAAAAAAATAAAAACGATATGAACTTTTACACCTTATGATTCAGGAAAAGATCTTAGATAAACGTGGTGCTGGTAAAAAAAAAGAACACCATGATTAAAAAATCTAAGGTAATGGAACGGAAAATCGACTACATTATTATTCAGAGCTATTGATGGATAGCGAATATTGTAGCCACCGTATTATCCAATGATTGACAATGGTCAGAAAACTAGATGAAGAAGAGTAAATGTGATTATTTTTTAAAAAATTTAGTGATTAAAGAGTTCTTCAATATAAAAACTGTCCAATACGAATTTTGAAATTTTGAAATATTAATATTGATCGTTAAAAGGGCTGGTTGCTACTACTATTTTGACGAGTGGCCAAGATAAAAAGTTGCTTACAAAAGTTTCATCATCATCATCCAGCCTCAAGAGTCCACTGCTGAACATAGGCCTCTTCCTCATGTTTCCAACCCCGTCTATCTTGCGCCGCTCTCATCCAGTTTTTATTGAGTTTTCTTAAATCGTCAGTCCATCTTGTAGGTGGTTGACCGACGCTTCTCTTGTCTTCCCTTGGCCTCCATTCCAATAACCTCTTTGTCCATCGCCCATCTGTTATTCTGGCTATGTGTCCAGCCCATCTCCATTTTAGTCTGGCTATCTTCTCGATGATGTCAGTCACTCCGGTTCTTTTCCTGATGTCTTCGTTGGTTATTCTGTCTCGCAGAGTTATTCCTAACATGGACCGCTCCATTCTTCTCTGCGTGACTCTCAGTTTGGTAGCTGCTGCTTTTGTTAAGGTAAGTGTTTCTGCTCCGTACGTCAAGACTGGGAGGACGCACTGATCAAATACCTTTCTCTTTAGGCATGTGGGCAGCTCACTTTTAAAAGTTTCTCTCAGTTTTCCAAATGCTGCCCACCCAAGGCCGATTCTTCTCTTCAGTTCATGAGTCTGGTTATCCCTGCCAATCATAATTTCATGTCCCAGGTATTTATATCTATCTACGAGTTCTATTTCTTTCCCACCAATACTGATGTTCTGGTTGGGTACCAAATTGGTCATGATTTTTGTTTTCGAGATATTTATATTTAAACCTACACTTTCTGTAGCCACAACGAGTTCCTGTACCATCTCTCTTGCCATACCTAGATCTTCAGCTATTATAAGTATATCATCGGCGAAACGTTGTTTAGATATTCTCCATCTATTTTTATTCCCTTTGTCATCCAATCCAAATTCTTAAAAGCATGTTCTAGCACCGTATTAAAAAGTTTAGGTGACATTGGGTCTCCTTGTCTAACCCCCCGTTCTATTTTTATGCGATTACTGTTAGTATGTAATCTGACAGTGGTTGTTGCCTGCAGGTATATTTTGTATAATAATTTAGTATATCTATAATCTAGCCTGCATTCTTTAAGCGCCTGTAATATTTTGCTTAGCTCAACTGTGTCAAAGGCTTTGTGAAAATCGATAAATATTAGAACTAGAGGTTTAGTGTATTCCACTGCTTTCCCTATTAGGGTTTTTATACTTTGTAGATTGTCATTTGTTCCGTAACTTTTTCGGAATCCTGCCTGTTCCCTTGGTTGATAAGTCTCTAATTTTCTTTCCATTCTCTTAACTAGTATTCGCGTAAACAACTTATATATATGGCTGAGGAGGCTAATCGGTCTGTAATTCTCTAAATTTGCTTTGTCTCCTGCTTTGTGTAATAGAATCATAGTAGCGTTGTTCCAGTCTGTTGGAATATTGGCGCTGTGGAGGCAGATATTGAAAAGTTGTTTAATTTTTTCAAGTAATACATCCCCTCCAATTTTTAGTGCTTCTGATACTATTCCATCTTCACCCGGGGTTCGATTATTTTTCATTTTCTTCAGGGCTTCTTTGATTTCTGATTTTGTTATATCGGGCATTAAATCTGATCCTTGGTTTAATACCCCAGTTTTTAGTGTAATTGGAGGTTCCGTATTGTTATCAAAAGTTTACATGCTATCAATATTTATCAAATGGAGACTTTTTGATGAAGTACATTTTTAAAAAGTCTGTCCAATAGCCAAGCGGGCTAGACAGATCAATCGCGTCTACTTCATTGTGAATGATTTAGTGGATTGATGGTGAAAACCTGACTGGAAAACAAAAAGTCTATCGTAGTAGTATAAAATCTAAATGGATCTGAATTTGTACTAAAATACGCTGGTTTATGGCATCGCCCTATTGATGATTAGTGCGGTAAGAGATAGGAACTTGCGACTAGGTGATACTTACTCCATGGAGCCCTACCGGACGAGCGTGTAGAAGACCTAGACTATAGATCTGCCTTTAAGAAAAGTTATTTTTATTTTATTGTAAATTTTTTTGAGTAAGTCAAAATTAACTGTTTAAAATTATTTCCAATTTTTGATGCTATTTTGTCTATTTTCTGTTTATTAGATTAAATATAAACCTTAAGTTTGTTGTAGCCACAAAATATTCAATAATATTCCCAAATATTAGTTTTTTACTTTTAACTATTTAATTATTTACAGGATCGTGTCCAAAAATCAAATACGCAATATTAAAATTGAAGGACAAATGTGTAATGGCAATGTTTGATTCGAATTTTCCAATAACATTCCACGATCACTTTTTTTTTCATCGTGATTGGCACTTTTATAATCTGCACAAAGATCGTAGTTGTCATAACCATGATCATATCAAAATTTATGGTCGCCAATAAATGAGCGGAACAAATCGAATCTGCGCCCATTTAGGCCAGTGGCACACGGGAAAATTGATTTGAGGGTAAATGTGATAACACGATGCGAAAATAATCTTATTCGATAAGTGATGGATTCGATCGTTACTTAAAATAAAACATTTAAAACTTTTGACCATCCTTACTACCTTATTTGTTGTATCTGACGAACTTTTAAAGTTTTCATATAAATATTTCGTTTATCACCCGCTTATTCATTAGGCGAGATATTATGGATATTGTGTTGACAGTTGTTATCAAAATTATCATTTGGTTTAAACGAGTTTTGGTCTAAAATATAATGATTCCTCCCATAAATGTTAGATAAATTAATACTGATTTTACAATATTCGTAAAATATTTTGTAAATTATATTCAATGTTTAATAGAATTCGAATTGAATATAACTTGATGTGTATGAATCGTTTGAAATATTTAAAATGCATTAAAATTTAGCCAATATTTGAATGCACTCATAATGATGAACAGATGAGCACAATTTTCATTACAATAAATTTAATTTGTGACCACAAATGGATTCGGATGGAAAAAATATGTGATTATGGAGAATTATTTAAAGCACTATTATAAATACAAAGGTTGAATATTTGTACAAATAAAAACGAGGGTAAAATTTAGAATATACAAAACAGTAATTCGACCAACAATAAAATGTACAAATATAAACAAAAATTCGTAAACTTTGACAGAAGTTTGGGTATGAAAATCTGGTGTAAGTCAAACTTTATAGTTTATTACCTGCTTTAAAATGAAAATTATTGCGTTTTTTTTTATTTACGTTTTATTTAAGTTTTTATTGGAATCAGGATGCCTACGAGACATGATATGAAGAAATTAGAACATGAGTATAAAAGGAAAAACACGCATATAAGACTTGTGTACGACCAATATTAACCTACTTTTTATTGCGCCGTCTTCTTTCGAAGGTTGGCGATCCAAATGGAAATTGTAGCTTTGCAAACTGCTGCACGAAGATTTCTGTGGATACGCGGTTAAACCATCTCCTCAGGTATTTCATCCACGAGTTCTGGCGTCTTACAACTGATCTTTTGCCCTGAACTTTACCTTCCAGTATGATTTGGAGTAATTCATATCTTTTACCTCTCTACACATGACCCAAGTATTGTATTTTTCTCTCTTTGATTATACTGAGTAATTCTTTTTGTTTACTTATGCACCGAACTACAGCTTGTCAAATTCAAGGTGACACTTGACAAATTTGTCCACTTGCGTAGAAAATTAAGTGAGAACGCATTCGGAGGAAAAGAGATACATAACGCGCTCGGTCTCTTCGCCTCGTTGGTATACTCCATACTACAAGTTTACACAGAGTAACCTTATTTATTAATGGAACTTCTATGATATGTCCATATTGTATTGTATTGTCAATTGTCAAAATTCTTCTAATAATTATATTTTATTTGACTTATTAATATTGACCATTCATTAATGTTGAAGCATCAGTTTTTTCGAACACTTCTATAAATGTCTCGTTCTGTAATTTTATAAGAGGAATATTGGCAGAGATAAAAGCTTTACATTTGCGTTACAGTAAACTGTACAAGAATAAAAGAACAGTAGTTAATCTTATACCTGGAATGTACCGACAAAACATTTATTACTTAATTTTTATACTAGAGTTGTCGTAATATTTTATATTATAGTCATATACTTTCATTCTTTGGATCTTCGACATTTTAGCATTTTAGTAAGTCATAAATATTTTAATCTGTTGTTCATTTCTTTTCAATATAATATTACCAGTCCCGTTGGGATGGCTGTCAGCATCCGGTATTTTAGTACTAAACTGTATAACTTTATTAACTTTCCCGAATATTTTGTTTTTGTAAAGAGATTTTGTAGAAATATATCGTATAAAATATATCTCAAATAGTAACTGAGTTGTCAATATGAATAAGTCAGATAAAAGAAAATTATTAGAATAATTTTTTTACCAAGTAACAAAAACAAAATTTGTTTAATTTATTGGTATTTCGTATTTTGAGTTAACGATTTCCAAAGTGGAACTCGAAAATTCAAAATAAACTTATTTTAAACTAAAATTGTGGCTTATTGCCAATAAAAATAGTAAATTACATTATTATGCCACAAGAAAATAGCCTAAGAATAATTTTTATTTTAAATAAAAACACACACACACACACACACACAAGCGTACAACCCAGCTCCTACAGAGATATGTGTGTTCCAATGGAATAGTGGGAGCCACATGTCTAAAGATAAAACCGGTCACACGAGTGGTACCTATCTGACCCAAAAGCTATCCTTTCACCCCTCCCCCTCGCAGCACATAACGAAAGAGGAGACTGTACTCATTTTTTACTGTTTAATAGAACATCTTCCGTATGTGGTTAAGCCACCTAATTTTAGGGGTAGCTAGAAGAACTAGAAAAACAGATTTATAAAACATTAGTGCGAAGTATTATGACATATGGGGCCGAAAATTGGATCATAAACAAGAAAAACAGCAGTAAGATAATAGCAACAGAGATGGAATGCCTGCGAAGATGCTGCAGAGTAACAAAAATGGATAGGAGAAGTAATGACGAAATAAAGCAAAGAACATCAATAGAAACAGACATACTAACATATATAGAACAAAAAAGACTAAAGTGGTATGGACATGTAAGAAGAGCTAGCGACAGCAGATGGATAAAAAGAATAACCGAATGGAGCCCCATAGAAAGGAGGAAAAGAGGACGACCCCGAAAATCCTGGAGGAACGAAGTAGACGACGCCATGAGTAAGAGAGGACTAAACGATGGAGAATGGAACAACAGAGAGAGATGGAAACGGTTGAGCGAGGGAAGGCAGTGAATACTGTAGAATCCCTAAATATATATAGAAGAACTTTTCTTCCTTTGGATGACTAAAAACTGAATGACTACTTGGGACTGGACTCATGTCCCCTAAATGTGTTGTCCAGACAGTGGGCCATCGACCTGGGTCGATGTTTCGCTGTCCAAACTGTGTGTATTCGGTCACTTAGTCGTCGAATTGGCAATTTCATCTATTTCATAAGTTTTATTTCTGGGTTTGTGAATTTTTATTAGATTATATAATTGTGCTTTTATCATTTCGTCTGAAAAGGAAATGTTCTTTTGTCTTAACCATTCCTTCATTTCGTCTTTTCTACACCCCATAGTGGGACATTTTTGCACTTGGACATTGTGGTATGATGCATTGTCTATAACCAATACACTACGGGCTGGTATATTAGTAAAAAGTTTTGCATGAATCCATTTTTTATAATTATTATAGTTCATTTCGCTATGATATTCTCCAGACTTTGTACCAGATTTAAATGTCAAACATGCGTTTCTTATGAACCCCATTTGGCCGCCGGCATGGACACTGGCTTGTGCAAATCTTCGGTGGTATTGTCTCCCCAGTATCTGTCATGAGTATGAGAGGAATGAATATAAGTTTCATCCATGTAAATTATGGGCCGATTTTCTTCCCTATATTGTTTAATATTTCTGAGAAACTTTGGAGCCTCCGGAGCACTTGTATATCAGGTTTTTTTACTGCAATTTTCCTGTTATTCTTCGCTTTCTTTCATCAAAATCCCATATCTCTCATCACTTTTCTCAAAGTTCTATGCGACCCTGTATAAATACTGTCTTCATTAATTTTTTTTGTTATATCTCGCAATGTAAGAACTCGTTTTTCAGTGACATAATAATTTATTATTATACGCCGAAGTATACCTTTGTCAAAATCGCCCAAGTTGGATTTTGGGGCAGATCTCATTTTTTTGTTAGGCGTCTAAAATGATGTAGCAGCACCTTATTCCATATTTTTCATTTCACAAAAGATCCGTTTTATAGTGGCTATACTTACTCCCGTTGCTAAGGAAGCACGCTCTTGAACTTTTTTAAAATCTTTAACATGCGGATTTTGCATCGCTTCTCTCTGCATAAAAATAATTACATTTGCTATTACCTCCCTCGTTTGTCCAGACAAGACTTTACCTTCTAATTTTTAATGAAAATCCATGTTTATAATTTAAAATACTTAACCATAATTATTTAAAAAGTCAAATCTATTGTAATACGATATTTCTTCAACACACAGTAACTTTAAACATAAGTAAAATAAAAAAACTTTGTCGCAGACTATACAAGTACCTTGCACTTCGAGGGGCCAAGAAATAATAAGGACGAATTGTGTTGTGGTCGAATGCGCATCGTGGGTGGAGCCTAATTTTAAATCGGCCAAGTATTACGTTAAATTTGACAAGCAATACCTCACCATTGGTAACTTTTTGTATCCATGGAATTCTTAGCATCCGTCTGTATATATACATTTCAAAGGCATCTATTCTTATTTCTGTTTTAGAGTCCATTGTTCAACTTTCACAGCCATACAGTAAAACAGAGAAAACGTAACATCTGGTCATTCGAATTCTGACCTCTACATAGACTAAGCTCTGATCTTTAAAAAATGTTTTCATGTTCATGACTGTTTTCCTCGCTTGTTTGATTCTTGATAGGATTTCTTTTTTTGGATTACACTGGCTGTTGATATGTGCTCCCAAATATTTTATAAAAGTTACCTGTTCCATTATTTGTCCCTTGGCATACAAATGTACGTTTGTTGGTATCTTTAAAAATACTAGAATTTTAGTTTTGGAAAGATTTAGATGTAAACCGAATATTTCGCGAATCGCATTTATTTTATTTTGCAGTTCTGGTGCGTTGGTTGCTATTAGGATGGTATCATCAAGTACCTGATGTTGTCTATGCTAGTTCCGTTAATCTTGATTCCACCTTGAATCTCGTCTAATGCTCTTCTAAATATAGATTTCGAATACAGATTAAATAATAGCGGTGATAAGACACAACCTTGTCGCACTCTTCGTCGGAGTCGTAAATTGTCAGATGTTGTGTGCTCTTTTTCTATAGGTTCGGAGTCTTACGTTGCCATGTTATCAATTCCTGTTGTAAACCCATTTAAAGGGTTTTTACCCAAGTACAAAACATGTACATCCAGATAACACTGATGATGGAATATTAATTCTAAAAACTTTCTGTGATATAGCCCGATAGGGTGTTATAATTATATATTTTTTATAAAGGAACTTAGTGTCCTTGTGGATTTTTTGGTAATGTTACAAATGTTGATTTTAGCCGGTTGGATGGTATTTTACCTGTGTCATATATCTTACTGGATGATGCTGTTATTAAGTCAAGGCTTTTAGTTTTGTTGTCTGCAATTATTGTCTGGACCGGTGGCCTTTTCGTTCTTCTGAGCTTTGACTGCATAGATAACGTCTTCTTTTGTTAGTTTTGGTACTTTTTCATTTATTCCATCATCCGTGTATGGTGGTGAACAAGGTCTATCATCGTCAAAAAGTGTGTTTAAGTGTTTCTCCAACGCTGTTTTTTAAATTAGGAGTTATAATACCGATACACGAGATGTATTAAAAATATCTGCATATATTAATACAATAAATAACAGCAACGATCAATAGCGGGCATATCATGAAGAGACAGACAAACTAACAGAAGTATACGCGAACAATGCAAAATTCAAAATATTAACAGGTGGATAAAAACAAGAAAAAAACACTGGAACGAACATGTAAACCGAATGGGACCAGATAGACTAGCGAACATCTGTAAAAACAACAAGCCGTATAGCAGAAGACCCGTTGGAAGGCCGCCAAAAAGGTGGAAAGATAATGTACAGTCAACAACGACTGAAACAGAATAAGAGGCAGACAAACAGGAGTAATCCTAGTCGCGCGAAGAAGAAGACGAAGAAGAAGAAGTTCAACAGCCTCTAATAAGAATTTTAATTTGCGGTTCATCTAATTTGCTATCAAAGAGAGGTCTTTTGACTTCTTGTTACTTCGTGTAGATGTCGCTGCTAGCGTACGAAGCTGTTATTTTAATAATAATGACCAAATATTCATTTCAGTTTGAACTTCCACGTGTTCCTGATGAGGAGTTTAACCCGAAACACGTGTAGAATAATGGTAAAATTAGAATTGAAATGAAATGCAATCTTATATATATATATATATATATATATATATATATATATATATATATATATATATATATAAAACATTATTTACATTTTTGATTTGTGATTTATATCACACCTTTCAATTTTGTTATCTTAGGTTTTACTCGTGATTTAATATCTAAACTTTACAGCTGATGTATTAGGTCCAAAGAATAACGGAATAAAACAATATAATATGATATGAAAATAATGTAATAAAATAAACTGATTAAAATACCTCCAAAAATTATTAGCATACAATGTTTATCAAACAAAATTCGTTCTACGTACGTGAACCTTCAATAATGCATGGATAATATAATACAATTACAATCTAAAATCCATCTTATTATTCTACATAAACAAATCAAGTAATATTCAGTGTCCTTCCTAATGCAATTTTGGTATATCGATTGTACCAAGAAAAATTTGTATGAATTATCCAATTCTCTCCACAGCTCCGTTTCGCATCTCAGAACAAATTTGATCTCCTTCGACTATCGACAATTATTCACACGTTACTAATATGATATAATATTATTTAACCCAAAATTCTCAAATTGAATATATTATTAATGTTTCTCCCGTTTAAACGCTTCCTCTGCCTTGAGTTGTCCAATTCCTCGTTCTATGCAAAATTAACTATCCTTTCTCAGCAGCTTCCTATGTAATTGGCAATATTAAACAAGATATTGCAATTTAGTATCTTCAATGCTCTCCTTTGAATGCACGTACCTTTCCAATGATGCCAGCCTCTTTTCCTCTTGCTAAACTTAATCTCTTGTTCCGAAATAATCTATTACTTTATCACTTACTACCCCTGGAGACCACCTCGAAAACCAACCATTCACTTTAAGAAACTAGAACTAACTACCTCTCTCATCCTATCTATTCATCCATCCAACCTCCCATTATACACACTCATCTCACCACTTTCCAAATTCTCGGCAATCAGAAATTTGCATACCACTCTTCACATAAAATCAGAAATACCTACAAACTTTCCTAATTCATATTATTTCTACAAAGACACTTAATTTCTACTGGGTATTTACAGATTTCGAAAAACCATTTACTTATTAACTATTTTTATTGTCCTGTTCATGGTGCAATCGCGGATTACGAAACACTTTATGGCTTATGGGAAAAAACCATCGTTAACTTCTATTCATTGTACCCGCACTATCCACTTGTTATATTTATACAAAAGATTATTTATGACTAAGATTACCTTTGGTTAATTCCAGGCAGTTCGGAGTATTTTTACTTTCTATTAATCTCTAAAATATTGATTTCATCGTACATTTAATATTCTTACTCTTCAATTTTTAATACCACAACAATATATATATATATATATATATATATATATATATATATATATATATATATATGTATATATATATATATATATATATATATATATATATATATATATATACAAAACTCAAATATTTGGGTGTGCAACTGAAGATAGGACAAAGAAGTACTCTTTTTAGTAAACCAAGCTTTCGCAAATCTTTATTTGCGTCATCAGGGTGCTACAATAAAAAAAATTAGTACAAAATACAGAAAAAGAATTATTTTGCATCTTACACTAATTGAAGTTAGTTGTCGTGATGTTTATCAAATGAAATGAGCAACTCATTTGACCCCTACAAATGATGGCGAAAACTATCCAAAATTGTTTTTAAGAAAAAAAAAGTTCTTTAGCAGACACATATACATGAACACTTAAATAAAATTATGTTAAAATAATTATAGAACATGTCATAAAATAAAATTAAGGTTATAAACATTCTTATCAGAAACAAAAGGATTGTGAATTCGTTACTGCCAACTTAAGTCCAAGCTCTTGAGATGTGGTTCTTCGATGAAATAATCCTTTCTGTCGGGAGTAAGTAGCAAATTTATAAAAAATAAGACCACAACGGACTCGTCCATTAAGTACTATTTTCGCTTGGCACTCTCCTAGGATCTAGAACTAAGGATACTAAATCACTCATAATTATTTTTCAAAAAATACTATTCGTTGTATTTAATAACAAATTGGACAGTAACTTATTTATTGCTATTTAACTGTTCAATAAAATTTTTATAGAGCATTTACTAAGTATTATTGACTGACACAATATGTAAAATAAAGTTTTATCTTAAGGTTGCAGTCATTAATAAGACAGGATAAGCAAAACTCTTTATTATTATCTCTACCTTTCGCAAAATTTATTTGCTTCTTCAGGAGATGCTAAAATAAGATTATAATTATTTTATCAGTAAATATAATGAAATTAAAACGAAAAACATTGTATAAAACGAACACAAAAACTTACAACATAAGGTTATTCCATTAAATTTTAAACATAAAACATTAAACTTATTAAAATAAAATTCTTATTATATTAGCAATTACAATATTTTAATTTTATTTAATTTGAGGATATTTAACATGATTAATAATTTATTTTGATGTTTGATTTATGTCAGAAAGAGACTCGTTTCTGTTTATTAAATTTTTTGTTGACAATAACTAGTTCTCGATTGTTATATGGCCTCGTACTATACATAATAGAATAATCATCGAGTTAGAATCTATGTAGAATATAACGATGAAGTATTTAGCTTGTCATCTAATTATTTAAACGGCAAAGTAAAGTAGCGCTAAATTTGAATATTTAAATTTTTATTATTTAATATTTTCTGGCTAAATTCAAAAAAATGTTTATGCAATATTTTTTCATTTTAATGGACAAAAAATAGAAATATTAGGAATAACGGAAACGAAAATGAAAGGGAGAGGTTTTAAGAAGATACACAAAGGATATTGGTTATTTTGGGTAGGAGCTGATGCAAAGAAGAGAGCAAAAGAAGGCGTAGAGATAATAATTGCACCGAATAGACTACAATACATTATAGAAGAAACATGTGGTAAACAGAGAATATTATCGCTGAAAATGATACTGATGAAACTGAGACGAGGAAATATGGACAATAATAACAGCCTACAGAGTAAATGAAGATGCAAAAAAGGAAGAGAAGGATAAATTTTTCGAGGAGCTCCAAATGCAAATTGACAATGGGGAAGAAAATATAATTGTAATGGGAGATCTAAACGGTAGAGTCGGAAATAATAACAATGGAATTGAGGAATGCATGGAAAAAGAAGAAGAAGAAATACTAAACCAAAATGGTGAAAGAATAATAGAAATATGTATGGAGAATAAACTCGTTATAACAAATACAAAATTTAAACATAAAAAAGTACACAAATACACGAGAGTACAAGAAAGCAGAAATGAAAAATCAATCATAGATTACTTTTTGGTAAGTAGCAACAAATGGAAAAGAGTACAAGACACGAATGTAAAAAGAGGCTCAGAGATTGGCAGTGATCATCATCTAGTAATAATAAGAACGAGAACAGCAAAAGAAAAGGAAGAAAAGAGGAAAAAGATAGTAAATAAAAAAGTAAAAAGCTACAAATTAAAAGAAGAAAGATATAAAAATATATTTTATGAAAAATTAGACAATATTTTGAAAGGTAGGGCAAAAACTGAATGTATAGAAGAAAAGTGGGAAAATCTCAAGACCAGCTTAATCATAGCTGCTGAAGAAACTTGCGAGAAGACAAAAATAGCAAATAATAGCATGAGGAGAAATGAATGGTGGACGGACGAAATACGAAGAAAAGTAAAGAACTAAAAAGAAAAATGGAAGAGATATCTAAGAACAAAGCGCCCTGAAGATTATGAGGCATATAAAAAAAAAAGAAAAGAGGTTAAAATAGCTGCGAAAGCAGAAAAAGAAAGGTCAAGGGAAAAGTTTGGACTAAAAATGACAAATAATTATAGAGAAAACCAGAAACTCTTCTATGTCGCATTAAAACAGCTCAGACAAAAGAAAGATTATACGATATAAGAGATTATACTACCAATACGCAAAAAGGGCGACAAGAGAAACTGTAATAATGACCGAGGTATTACTATATCAAGTATTCCTGGGAAGGTATTTGCAAGAATAATTGAACCAAGAATAAAAAACCAAATAGAACCAACTATGGACGATACACAATGTGGATTCAGGAAGGACAGAAGCACGCAAGACCACATATTCACAATAAGACAAATAAATGAGAAGGTAATCAATAAAAATAGAAAAATACATATATGCTTTATTGATCTGGAAAAGGCGTTTGACAGAATACAAAGAAAGGACGTATAGAGGACATTAAAGGAAAGAGGAGTTGACAGGATAACAATTGATGTAATAAAGGATAAGTACAATAATAATATAAATATGGTGAGAACCAACAACGAGGAATCCGAAGAATTTACTACAAGTCAAGGCTTCAAACAGGGATGCGTGTTGAGCCCACTGATGTTCTAAGTGGTACTGGATGAAGCAATGAAGAAAGCCAAGAGAAGAATGAGAAAACTAACATTAGGATACTGGCAAATGAAACAGACTCAACTATCAAAGCTTCTATTTACAGACGACATGGTTTTGATAGCAGAAAACAGAGAAGACCTACAGAACAACCTTAAAATTATAGAAGAAGAACTGTTAAACATAAATATGTAAATAAATACAGAGAAACAAAAACAATGATAATTTCAAATAAGAGAAAGACACACGCAATACAATTAAACGGAAAACAACTAGAAAAAGTGGAACATGTTAAATACCTAGGAGTAATAAATGGGACGAATAGAAAGCTTATTTAACACTAAGAAAACAACATTTTCGGGGAAAAAAGAAATACCGGAGAAGGTAAAAACGGCAGTCGTTAAATCAGTAGTTAGACCTACAAACATGTATAATAGCTAGTCATGGACATTGACTGGGAGACAAAAATCTTGAGTCAATGCTATTAAAATAAGGTTTCTGAGGAAAATAGCAAACAGAAAGAGGACAGACCAAAACAGAACAAAACCTAAAACTAGAACCAATAAGCGAAACAATAGTAGAGGGGCAACTAAGATGGTTCGGGCACGTGTGTAGAATGTCGAATGAAAGATTAACAAAACGAGTGTTTGAAACGAGAATGCAAGGGAAAACAAACGAGGAAGACCAAGAGTTAGGTGGGTAGACGAAATCAGAAAAGAAGTCGAGAAGAAAGGATTGACATGGGAAAGTGCACGAAATCTAACACAAGACCGGATAGCATGTAGACAACAGTGTAAAACTTAACACCACCAGCCTTACACCTAACGGTAGAAAGGCTTAGGACTAAGTAAGTATTTTTTCATTTTAATTTCATTGTATTTATTGATAAAATAATTATAACCATATTTTAGCGTATCCTGAAGAAGCAAAGAAAGTTTGCGAAAGCTAGAGATAATAACAAAGAGTTTTACTTATTTAACTAAAATAGTATTTAGTTTAACAGAAACATTTTTATTTAATTAATATAAATTAAATAATTTCGCATGGGAAAAGAATTGATGAACCAAGTAAATATTGTCACAGGATTTACCATTCTGAAACCAATATATTATTCTGGATTTGGTTTAATGAAATAATATTTGTGACTCTGCCCCAAATATATTTATTTAAATGAATTAATAAATAGTAGGTATTAACGACGACGGATTATTTTTAATACATCTCGTGTATCGGTATTATAACTCCTAATTCGAAAAACAGCATTGGAGAAACGAGAGGCTCCCATGGCATGGCTTAAGTGTAATCGACATCTGGACCCCTAAATCGAGTTACACCGGACGTATGCGACGTTGAGCGGGGACCAGAGACTATCCCTAGAGGATCAGTAATACGGCTGGGCTTCGGAGAGACCATCGAGAATTCCACCGGACCTGATTTATTATATCCCGTATGAGAAGGATACTTGTGCTAGATAGGCACATGCCACAGACAATAGAAAAAAAATGAATAAGATATTCGTTTTATTTTATTTAGACCTATTTAGATTACTGAATATCTTTATATTGGAACTGGTTTATAAAATACAGTGAGTTAATTTAAAGCAATCTTAAAGAAAAGTATTTGAAGCAGAAGAAAAAAATACTTATTGACAGAATAGTATCAAAAATTGGAATATTTCCAAGAGAGCTAAATACCTTTTAAAAACTTACTTAAATTTCCTTTTTTTATGTAGACATGACTCCGTTTTTCAATGTGCCTCCAGTAAGTTGTCGTCCCATCGTTTTCGTGGTCTTCCTACCGATCGTTTTCCTATTGAGGAACCGTCTCTTATTGTCTTTACTACTCTATTTGTTGTCATTGAGCTTATAGGATCCTTCCATTTTACTCTTTTTTTCCTTACTTATTTCTTGATGTTCTATAGTCTGTACTTCGATACACGTCCAATAGTGTTTTACGATCAATATTCGTAAGTGTTTTCATCTGTTTTTATGATGTTTCTAACATCCTTTTTGTTCTCTCTGTGTCAGGTCGTGTTTCTGTCGCGTATGCCATTATTGGTCTGATGATTGTTTTGTAAATTCTGCCTTTAATTTCTCTCCCGATATTTTTATTTCCCCATATTGTTACATTCAGGCAGCCTGCGGCTCTTCACTTCAGTTTCGAACTTTTCGTAGCTAGATAATGTGATGCCTAGATATTTAAACTCGATCACTTGTTTTATTATCTGACCTTCCAGCTCATGCATTTTGTCTTTTTGGGGAAATGAACATGTTAAATTTTCTGGCGGTTCTATTAAATTGTTACAGCATACATACGTTGTAAATTATCTTCATTTTGAGAGAGTAGTATGATGGTATCTCATAACGTGACAATGGTTAATGTATATGCACCGACGGAAGAGGCTGATCAAGAAGACGTTGAAAGATTCTACGGAGAACTACAGGATGTATGTGATAAAATCCAAAGACACGATGCTGTTATAACGTTAGGCGATTTTAATGCTAAACTGGGGACAGAAGAAACGTTTGCAAATATATTTGGGAAACACAGTTTGCACACTGAAACCAGTCAAAATGGACTCAGGGTGGCACAGTTCGCAGCAGCAAATAATTACGTAGTTGTCAGTACTAACTTTCAGAGAAAAGATATCCATAAAGGAACATTTAAAATACCAGGAACTAACGAAGCCAATCAAATTGACTATATACTCATCTCAAAAAGATGGGCAACAGGCATAACTAATGTCAGAACGTATCGCGGGGCGAACTCTGACTCAGATCACTATCTTGTAGGGGCAAAATTACGGCAGAAAATAGCGACTGTAGCAAAAGGGAAAAATATTCAAATCAAAAAATGGAATGTCGAAGGATTCAAAAGCGCAACAAAAAGACAAGATTACATAAATGCTCTCCAAATAAAACTCAACCGAACTAGAGAGGAAGATACTGCAGAGGAGGAATGGAGACAATTAAAAACAATTATAACGGAGTCAGCAGAGGAAACTGTCGGAAAAGCCAAAAGGAAAAGAAATGCGGATTGGTATGATGATGAATGCAGAACTGCAGTAGAGGAAAAAAGGCACGCTAGGCTTAACCAACTTCAAAGAAATACAAGAAATAGCAGTGAGATTTATAACGAAAAAAGAATACAAGCGACTAGAACATGCAGAAGAAAGAAAAGAGAGGCTATGAAAAAATAAGTACAAGAAATCGTAAAGCATAACAACAGACGCGAAAGCAGAAAATTCTATAAATGCATAAAAGAAAGCACACAGTCATTTAGACCAAAACTAACGATATGCAAAGACAAGGATGGAGAACTACTAACAGAGAAGCAAAAAATTATAATGAGATGGAAACAATATTTCGAAGAAAATCTAAATGCAGACAACGAAAATGATCAGAACGAGACAATATATTATACGGCGGAGCTGCACATCGAAAATCCAAGTTATGAAGAAGTAGTTCAGATAATAAATAAACTAAAAAATAATAAAGCACCAGGAACGGACGGAATTTCGGCAGAATTATTAAAGCATGGGGGATCCGAACTCTGGGAAAGAATCCATTACCTAATAACATTAATATGGACGAAGGAGCAAATGCCAGAGGAATGGACAGTTGGCCTCATACAGCCAATATATAAAAAAGGAGATAAGAGGGAATGCCAGAATTATAGGCCAATTACATTGCTAAATGTAATATACAAAATTCTTTCTGGTATAATCTACAATAGATTATTAGAATACTCCGAAAATATAATTGGTGATTATCAAAATGGATTCAGACCAAATAAAGCCACTACAGATAACATATTCATACTAAGAACGATACAAGAAAAAGCTTATGAATACGACATAGACCTATATAATATGTATATAGACTTTAAACAAGCTTTTGATAGTGTGAAAAGAGACAAAATGCTGGAAGACCTTTGTAATCTAGGTATACCTAAGAAATACATCAGCCTCATAAAAATGACATTGCAGGGTTCAAAAGCCGCAGTCAGAGTAGATGGAGAACTGACTCCCTTGTTTAACATCAACATGGGAGTAAGACAGGGAGATACCCTATCAACCATGCTATTCAACCTAGTTCTTGAGGCAGTCATCAGAAAAACCAATATAACCGGCCATATAAACACCAAATCAGTACAAATTACTGCATATGCAGACGATGTAGCCATCATTAGCCATTCGCACAAAAACGAAGTATATGACAGTCAAAAGAATAACTGACAATGAAAATAATATCACAATAGACAACTATACTATCGAACGAGTGGATGCCTTTACATATCTCGGCACAGAAATCAATCAGAATAACTCCGTAAGTAGCGAAATTAATGCACGTATTTCCAGCGGGAATCGTACATACTATGCTAATAAAAGATTGATGACATCGAAATTATTAGACAAAAGAACCAAAATGACTATCTACAGAACACTGATTAGACCCGTAGTAACCTATGGATGTGAAACTTGGGTAATGATGAAAAAAGATGAAGCCCAACTCAGGACATTCGAGAGAAAAATACTGAGGAAAGTATATGGCCCGGTACAAGAGGAAGATGGCACATGGAGAATCAGGAGAACGACGAGGTTAATGAGTTAAATGAAGGTTATGACATTGTAAGATTTGTGAAAAGTCAAAGACTGTCATGGCTGGGACATGTGCAGAGACAAAACGATGCAAAAAGAACAAAGAAAATGTTATAATGGAAGCCCATAGGAAGGCAAAAAAAGGAAGGCCCAGAACGAGATGGTTGGATGACGTGGAAGACGACCTGAAAACAATGAACATACGACAATGGAGAAGAAGGGCACAAGAGAGATCTGAATAGAAGGACATAGCCAGACAGGCAAAGACCCATCCGGGGTTATGATGCCAAAAGAAGAAGAAGAAGAAGAAGAAGTAATATGGCATCTGCATAGCAGATTATTTAAAGTTGTTTTTACCCATTTTGTATCCTTTAAAAACAATAAAGTACGTGTTAGCGAACAGCTGTCAAAAGTAATTAAAATTAGATGTGGAGTGAGACAAGGATGCGTATTGTCGCCAATTCTTTTTAATGCCTACTCCGAAGAGATCCTGAAAAACGCTCTTGATGGTGAAACAGCTGGAATAAAGGTAAATGGAGTTTCCATTAACAACATTAGGTATGCGGACGACACTGTGATCTTAGCCGAAAATATTGAAAATCTTCAGAGACTGGTGATCAGAATAGCGGAGTATGGAAAAGAGTATGGTCTAACAATGAATGTCAAGAAGACGAAATTTAATGAGAATATCGAAAACTCAAAGAAATAACGAGAATCTTCTAATAAACGGAACCATCGTCGAAAAAGTAGACAAATATGCATATCTGGGAACAATGATTAACTCCACAAATGAATGGGAGATCAAAATCAAAATAGAAAAGCTAAAGCAAATTTCAACAAAATAAGAAGAGTGCTATGTGCAAGGGATTTAAAATTGGAACTTAAAGTTAGGTTGGCCAGGTGCTATGTTTTTTCGACTTTATTTTATGGAATGGACTCTTGGACCTTGAATGTGATACCAATGAAAAAAATGGAATCATTCGAGCTGTGGGTGTATAGAAGAATTCTGAAAATATCGTGGGCAGAACACGTCACAAACAAAGAGCTTCTGAGAAGGATGAATATAGAAATAGAAATTTTAAATATAATTAAAACAAGAAAATTGGAATATCTTGGACATATTACACGTGGAGAGAAATACACCTTGCTCCAACTGATTATGCAGGGAAAGATCCAAGGAAGGAGAAACATAGGGAGGCGGAGAATGTCATGGCTGCGCAACCTGAGAGAGTGGTACGGATGTACATCAACTGAACTTTTCAGAGCAGCCGTCTCAAAAGACCGAATAGCTATGATGATTGCCGACCTCCGCCGCGGAGATGGCAGTTGGAGACGAAGAAAAACAATAACTTAAATAAAGCTGGATACATTTTATGCCGATGCTACTTGGTTTTTAGCCTCAACTAATGTTGTCGGAGCACTATTTCCTCGGGCGTCCTATTGCCTTTCATGCGATTGACCACCTGTCTTTTGCTGTTCTTACCGTTCTCTTTTCTGCCGTTTTTTCTATATATTGAATTGAATACAATGAATATTGCCGTTTCTTTTTTTGTTTCATCTGTGTATGGCATTACTAGCCTTACTGTTGATGTATAAATGGTAGTTTTAGTTTTCATTGTGAATTATTTGGTTTTCCTATATTGGGTTGTTTTATTATTCTGTTGTTCAGTTTGCTTTATTTATTATTTTTGTACTTTGTCTTCCACTATCTCCTAGTTCGACAATTTAATAAAGTTAAGTGCAATGTTTGTGATTTATATTTAAATAATTATTTTTTTTTTATTTTTTTTTAAATTATTCATTTATTGACTTGTCTCTTCTATTTGACTATTTTTATTCTAAAAATAGTTGGCGCTCAATCCTTCAATAAACTTTCTATTAACTACATATTCTGTCATCTAAATTTAAATTTAAATTTTAACTAAATATCCTAATGCTTTTATTTAGACCCTATTATGTTCTATGAGGTGATAGAACATATATAAATTTTTATGCCACGCTTTAGTCGTAAAAGTGTATCCGTTCACATTTCTTCTGTAACAAAATAGTGGAGATAAGTCCCAGAATACCTGATTCTTTTGTAGAACTTCAATTGGTTATTTCATTTATATGTATGTGTTTACTTTTATAATGGCTTTTTAAAAAATCTCTGATAAGTACTGTAGGCCATAATCTGGAAGGACTTGAACGTCTTATGTTTAAAATTATGTTTCCTAATAAAATTGCCATACACCTTCTTCTCATATATAAACCAACCACTTCTTTTACTCTTAGCAAATCAATGTGTGAATTTATTGAAAAATGTAGTAATGAAAAATAAATTTTATTTTGTTGCGGAGATTTTACTTTTAAAGGTTTAAAATTGCCAAGTCAAACTCCGCTTTTTGGGGATAATCCAAGGTTTTCACTTTACAACGTATTTATTAAAACTAATCTGAACGATTTTCTAACAAAACCTACTAGATATCGCCAAGGTAATACACTTTCAGTTTTAGACTTATTTAGAATAATCACTAATGAGGATGATTATAAAGAACGATATGACTCAGTAGGAAAGATTATTCACTAAGAACTAGCTCACAAACTAGAAATTCTCCAAACCGACCATCTTCCTTATTATCAATACGCCCCTGACAGAATGTTTGCAAATGACAACTACAAGCTATATTGGGACATAATAGACCGGACCTTATACTAGTCAATAAAATTACTAGGCAAACAACATTTGAAGTGACCCATTGATGCGGCGATACCCAACACCAATAATTTACGTCTTAAATACAACGATGCAATGGCCAAGTACAGAGATCTAGAAATACAAATCAGGCGAAAATGGAGAACAGTACCCAGAGAAAGCACCCAGACAGTACCTATTATGCTATCTAATACGGGTGTTATTCCCAAAAACTTCCTGAAGAACATAAAACAGTTGGGTCTAAATGATTATCTCTGTAAGGCCATGCAGAAAGCTATACTCTTCGCGACGTCCAGATGTGTACGACAATTTTTGGGAGATACTCCAACATACCAAGTCATCTAGGGCTCGATAACACGGAAAGAGTCCCACCAGAGCTCAATCCTTTTGATAACGTAGGTATCTGGGATAAGTAAATTTTTCCTTTAGAGGGAGTCTGAGCCTTATGGATAAATCTGGATATTTAGTATATAAAAAATAACGTAATAAGCCACCTGCAAATTTGCCTAGAAGCTAAATAATTTCAGTGTCTGGAACACTTAAATTTATCCGAGTTCACTCTTTCCTTGAAGCTATAATAAAATGTTATTTCCATCCATCCTACGGCTCCACAGACCAATTCAAGATTTGGCCTCCATCACAAAACATCTCTATTCGTTACGGTATATAGCCAGTCTCCTCCATGATCGACTGGCAAGGATATTTGTTGTATCTTCATCTACATCAGCCTCCCATCGCTTTCTTGGTCTTCCAATAGGTCTTTTCCCCTGAAGTCTAACATTCAACAATTTTTGCATGCTGCATTGGTGAGATCATTTTATTTGACTTGGACCTATTTGCTAATGCTATCCCTTTAGTGAAGCCACATATTTTTTTATTAGTTGTTCGATCCTTTATTCTTGCTGAAATGTTTTTACGATTTTTCTAAAAAAATACCCAGAATAAGTATTTTGTCACTACTTACCGAAATCTACTACGAATAAAATAACATAATTATTTGGAAAGACAGGGTGGGAGAACTGAAGATTTAATTACGCTTTCTCATCAACAATTGATACAATCTTAAAATATCTAAGACAAATTAAAGATGACCCAAAATAAGCACTCAGGAGTTCAAATAAATATTTTTTCTAAAAATTTCGCCACATATTTTTTTAAAATCTGGTAGAAATGATCAATGTGCGGCTGCTCCCGCTTTAACTGCTAAGTAACGGTCTCTTTATAGATCAAAATCAAGAAGTCTTTTGTTTATTAGATTTTAAAAAAAAGTAATCTGCAAAGAATATTACTAAGACTTATTTAAAAGAATATTCTTGGTTGACTAATCCGAATTAATTAAGAATGTATTCTAGGAAAGAAAATTTCTAACAGCTCCTATTGTAAAAATATCTCTATTTAAGCTTTTAATTTTCAACAGAAAACATCTTAGTTCTTTAATAACGGTTGTGAGATAGAAATATAATTATTAACTTCAGTAAGTGTCTCCTTCGTTACATTTAATTGGTAGTTTATACAACAATGATTCACAATATTAGCTAAATACTTTTATGAGAAAATAAAACTTCGTTATGAAGGATACTACGACAATAAATTTGAAAAAGAATGTATAAAAGCTGTATGCAAACTGGTTGAAGCAAGAACTATAAATAAAAGCAAAAAAATTGATTTGAAACTCCGTGGTCCTGTCCAAAATTTCGTATAACAAAAACACCGAATTCGTGTGATCAGTAAAAACAAATATTTTTAGAGCTTTCAAAAAGAATTACTTACAGTGAATCATTCGATCACAACTTACCTATATTACTAAATTACTTAATTAAGAAAAATAAAATAACGTAGACTAGATCATAAGATACGCTGATGATACTGTCATTTTTGCAGACAATCTTAAAGGTCTGCAGACACTTGTCTCCAGGGTGGCAGAAGTAAGTAGCAGGTTTGGGCTTGATTTTAACATCAAAAAAACCAAATACATGGTTATAAGCAAAAATAGGATACCACCTGGTAAATTACTAGTTAACCAACAACCTATAACACAAATCACCAACTTTTGTTATCTGGGTGCAAACTTAAATGAACAATGGGACCAATCGACGGAAATTAAGATAAGGATTGAGAAGGCAAGATCAGCTTTCGTCAAAATGAAAAAAATCTTTAACAGCCACGATATTGGATGAAGCATCACTGAGGAGACTCAATGTATTTGAGATGTGGTGCTATAGACGCATTTTAAGGATTTCCTGGATAGACAGAGTTACCAACGAAGAAGTACTGCATAGAATGGGTAAAGAGCGCGAACTAGTCATAACCATAAAACGTCGCAAACTAGAATACCTGGGCCATATAATGCGCAATGAACAACGATACAACCTACTTCGGACCATACTTCAAGCTAAAGTGCATGGGAAAAGAGGTCCAGGACGAAGAAGAATATCCTGGCTGCATAACCTGCGAAACTGGTTTAACTTAACCACTACCGGACTGTCCAGGGCAGAGTTCAACAAAGTCAGAATAGCCATGTTAGTGTCCAACATCCGTAACGGATAGGCACCATAAGAAGAAGAAGACTAGATCATGTGATTCATTTAGGGCAGTTGATAGAGGGACAGAAAACTGACATATCAAAACTTCCACATACATAAAAGACACATCAGAACTTTAAAACTATTAACCTGTAATATTAAAATACTATTCTCATATGATAAACTCCTAAAATTAAAGGAGCAACTTAGAAATATATAATGGGACTTTAGGTCTGTCTAAAACTAGAAGAAATCCTGAAGAACAACTTCTAACCTTAAAATTCGGTTACATGCTATACACAAATAGTGACAATAAAAATATTGGCATTGGTGTACCGAATATATCACAAACTGGACATAGACGTTAATTATACACAATTTGGTTTTCGCAAAGGACTAGGAACGCGTGAAGCTCTTTTTTCACTTAATATACTGATACAAAGATGCCTGGACGTCAATCAAGATATATACGTATGTTTTATTGACTATAATTAAGTATTGAGACAGGGATGCGTATTGTCGCCAATTCTGTTTAATTCCTGCTCCGAAGATATCCTGAAAAACGCTCTTGAGGATAAAACAGCTGGAATAAAGGTAAATGGAGTCCCCATTAGCAACATTATGCGGACGACACTGTAATCTTAGCCGAAAATATTGAAGATCTTCAGCAACTGGTGACCAGAATAGCGAAGTATGGAAAAGAGTATGGTCTAACAATAAATGTCAAGAAGACGAGATTTATGAGAATATCAAAAACTCAAAGAAATAACTAGAATCTTCTAATAAACGAAGCCAACGTCGAACAAGTGGACAAATATGCATATCTGGGAACCATGATTAACTGCACAAATAATTACATACAGATCAAAATTAGAATAGAAAAGACTAGAGCAAATTTCAACATAATGAGAAGAGTGCTATGTACAAGGGATTTAAAATTGAAACTAAAAGTAAGGTTGGCGAGGGGTTATGCTTTTTCGACTTTATTTTATGGAATGGAATCTTGGACCTAGAATTCGACATCAATAAAACAAACTGGAATCATTCGAGCTGTGGGTGTATAGAAGAATTCTGAAAATATCGTGGACAGAACACGTCACAAACAAAGAGGTTCTGAAAAGAATGAATAAAGAAATAAAAATTTTAAATATAATTAAGACAGGAAAATTAGAATATCTCGGACATATTACACGTAGAGAGAAATACACCTTGCTACAGCTGATTATGCAGGGAAAGATCCAAGGAGAGAGAAGCATAGGAAGGCGTAGAATGTCATGGCTGCTCAACTTGAGAGAGTGGTACGGATGTCATCATCATCATATAACGGGGGTCCTACGGCGATTGCCGCTTCCCGCATTTCAACCTCCATCTTTTCCTATCTCTCCAATCTCCTTCTAAGCCTCTAGATTGCATTGTTTTTGTAATTTCTCTTCTCCAGGAATTTGGTGGTCTTCCGCTTTTCCTTCTTTCTGGTGGAACATACATTAAGGCTTTCTTTGGCCACCGCACCTCCACCATTCTCATCACGTGACCATACCATTGTAATTGCCTTCCTTGTATTCTATCTAGTATCTCTAATTCCTGTACGGTTTCGTATTTTCTCATTTCTGACTCTTTCCATTCTCGATACTCGACATGACCTTCTAAGATAATCCATTTCCACAACGTCTACTTTATCTCGTTCATTCTTTTTCATCGTCCAACATTCGGCACCATATGTGGTAATTGGTTCTACAATTGCTACGGATGTACATCAAAGGATCTTTTCAGAGCAGCCGTCTCAAAAGTTCGAGTAGCTATGATGATTGCCGACCTCCGCCGCTGAGACGGCACTTGAAGAAGAATATTGGCCTGCTCATAAAAAATACGTGCTAAGTATATTGGATATTAAACAAATATGAGGGAGAGTGGTATGCAAAATTTTTATACAAACTTTAGAGTTTATAATTTATTTATTTAACTACTTAGCAGATACAAAAATTCTGCAATGAGTTTATATATTCTTCTGCGCAGTAAAAGGAATATTTAACAAGATGTTTTTTATAACTTTTAGGAAATCAGTCACAGTTTCGCGTATTGTGAACGTGGACATCAGACTACTTTATTAAATGGGCCCGTTTTCTGTATATTTCAGTCAGAACTCGAAATATCAACAAAGTAGGTTCTTCTTCTTCTGGTTCCTATCCGTTTCGGATGTTGGAAATCATATTGGCAATCATGACCTTGCTCGCTGCGGCTCGAAACAGCTCCGTTGAGGTTTTCTTAAACCATGTTCTTAAATTCCGCAGCCATGATATTCTTCTTCTACGGGGTCCTCGCTTACCTTAACAAAGTAGGTAGGGGCATAATTTTGAATTTGATAAAGAAAGGTCGGCAGTACCAGTTTCTAGATAACAAAGCGCTGCTAAAATCCTAATATAATTCTTTTGCATTTGAAGTTCATTTGTTGAATTGCCCCATATGATTAATTCATAGTTTGGGTGAGAGTGGAATAAAAAAAATATGTCATTTTTAATGTTTCAAAATTAACAACAGTTGGCGAATAAAAAATAATGAACTTAAAATCTTTTTCTTTTGTTGTGAGACATGAGCCGACCAGTTCAATCGATTAATTATCTATGGTTATTAACAATAGTTTAACAGTTTCTTTGTTATCTGGATCAATACGTAAATTACTTGCAGATATAACCAAATTTGGCGTTTTATCCAAATTAAGTTTCAGTTTGTTTGCAGTAAACCATATGCTAGATTTAGTAGAAACTTCCTCATATGACATTATTAAATCATCATTATTTTTTCCTGATTGTATGTCGTATTATCTGCAAATTGTACGGATTTGTACGGAGATATGAATTTAGGCAAATCGTTAACACAAATAATAAACAAAAGAGATCCAAAAATCAAACCTTGTGGGACTCCATGTTGTACGGATAGAAAATCGGAAATTTTGGTGTCTGCCACATAGGTAAGAAGTTAAGAGCTTAAGAGGTACATCTCTAATGCCATAGTAATTTAATTTGTGAAGCAGAATATTATGTGAAATTCAACCGAAAGCCTTTCAAAAGTCGCAAAAAGAATTTGCTTCGCTTACAACATTATATACCGCGTTCGTACTAGAACGAGTACTTCTGAATCCATATTGTGAGTTGCTAAAGTAATTATTGGACTCAAAACAGTAATAAAATTGTACTTTGTTAACCTTTTTTCACAAAAGAAGAACCAATGGGTATGGGTCTGTAATTATCAGTTTTTAAGGAAAATGCATTTTTGTAGATAGTATGTGGTAGTCCTTTTGAGTATTTTAGGCTTCCGAAAATACTTCAGTTGATAGAATTAAAGTGTGTTAAAAGATAGTGTTAAAGCTATTCGGTAAGTTTCTTTTAATATTTTGGTATTAATTTTGAATCCCTACAGATAGAATTACTATGAGACTTAATTGTTTAAGAGTACTCTTCTTCCACAACAGGGCGAAAAAAAGAACTTACTCGGAGAAGGATAAAAGAGATGCAATTATGTTCTCTGCAATTATAATAAAAAATTAATTTATTTCGTCTAGAGGTAAATCAGGTTGTACAGAACTGGATCTTCTATTGTTTCTTTCTATTTTTATTATAATTTTTTTTAATTTACTGTTTTTCAGCAGTTTATAGGTTTATTATTGAAATTAGTAAAAAATCATAGAACGCTGACTTTTTAAGCAGTTTATAATTGCCAATTATATTTAATTTTTTGTTGAATCTGTATCTGTATCTGTAGAGTAGGGAGGGCGAGTTAAGTTTCACAGCACTTAGGCCACAATTGACCATTGTGCATCCCCCCAGGGAGCTGCCACCCTTAGCTCATTGTCCATCCTGCCATTTCTAGGAAGCTGGACAAGTCACCAGGAGACATCTCTCTTATGTGGACAGGTGTGGGCCAGGACTCGCCGAATGCGTACTCTCGTATTAACGATAACTCTGGGCATTCACATAGGACAGTTTCGTCTTCTCGTTCACACTTCCTACATAGAGGTGTGTCTGCTAGCCCCAGTGTGTGGAGGTGTTTTTTGTGTGTGGAGGAGAAATTTTTTGTTGTTTATATAATTTAATAAAACAAATCGGTATCCTTAGTGGCATGTGTATTGTCCCTAAAAAGAAAAAAATTAGATCTGTAAGACCTTAATTCAATTATAAACCATTGTACGGGTGTTTTTCCAGCAGTTTGTCGTACTTTTTTTAGTGGAAAATGCTTTAATATTAAGTTATTGGTTTCGGTAAGAAATACTGTCAAAAAATCAGGATCCTTATTGTTGGGAATTTATCTTTATTGTACAGCCAGCAATTGACGGATTTGTAGTTTACTGTTTTTATTTGCGAAAACCAACTCAAATTCCTACAGTATATAAAATTAACAATATAAAAAATTAATTAATTCCCATTATTTACTGTTCTCTTGCTGTCTGCTAAAATTATTTAAATTTTTCCCTAATCGGTGACACGTTTATTTTCTGACGTTTTTATTCTATTTGACATAGTCTATAGAACAGTAGCAACGGGAAATTTTGGGTAACATGATAGAACTTAAAATTAACTAAATACATTGTATAAAAATAACAAATATTCGTAACACTCCCACCCGGTACAGTTCTATGCAAAAGAGAAACTGTACCACTTATTTTTCATCATCTTTTTAGTCTCCATTTATTGGTATTACTGCTAATTTTATAACAGGACGTTCATATATTCCATTTTTTGTTTGAACTATTGCTCGTCGCATTTGCCCATCAGATGATTTTTTAACTCCAATTACCTTACCCTTTGGCCAATTGCATCTTGGTAAATCTTTATCACATATAATTACAATATCGCCCTGTTTAATTGGTACAACTTGTTTATGCCATTTTGCCCGAAGTAGTAGTTCAGGTATGTATTCAGAAATAAAGCGTCGCCAACATTTATTTGCAAATTGCTCTCTGTACAAATAATTAACTTTAAATACTTTAACATCTTCGTTTAAAAATCCAATTTGTTTTATCTCCGTTTGAAATTCCAATTAGAAAAGGATTGGGGGTTAGAGATTCAGATTCTTCAGATTCTATTGGAAGATAAGTAAGTGGTCTTGAGTTAACTATGTTTTCTGCAGCTATGAGACAACTATAAAGTAATTGGTCAGTAGGGTTCCTGCTTGGTAAAGAATCATATAACGAAATTTTAACCGCTTTCACTAGGCGCTCCCAGGCCCCACCCATATGTGGGGAAAGGGGTGCGTTGAAGTGAAATTTTAGCTCTGGGCTAATCAGTGAATTGGCTTTTAATTTACTGTCAACCTTTTGCAGTTCTTCTCTCAATACTCGTTCAGCTGCAATGAAATTCGTACCTCGATCACAATATATATGCCTTGGTCGTCCTCTTCTGTTAATAAAATTTGTCAAACATAGTATAAAACTGTCCACATCTAGTTTGTAAGTTACTTCGAGATGGACTGCTCTAGTCGTGAGACACGTAAATAAAGCTTCCCATCTTTTCTCCGTCCGTCTTCCAACAGTTATATTTTTTGGACCAAAATAATCCATGCCAGTATGTGTAAATGGAGCAGTAAATGTTGCAAGTCTACATGGCGGTAGAGGTGACATTTCTGGTGGTTTTGGCTTAGCAAATTTGACCTTGCAATTTTGACCATTGGTCCTAATCTTTTTAACTAGTTGTCTGAGTTTTGGTATATAAAATTTTTGTCTTATCTCATTTACTACAATTTCATGATTTCTATGGTGATATCTTTTGTGACAGTCTTCAATAATTAGTAAAGTTAAACGACTTCCTCTTGGTAAAATTATTGGCCTTTTTGTTTCTGAAATAACATCTCTAGCTTCATCTAATCTTCGTCTTATACGAAGTAAACCATCTTCATCCAGATATGGCGATAATTTATATAAACTGTTTGATTTATTAACTGTTTTCTGTAAGCTACCAGAATTATTAGTTTTTAATTGTTTTATTTCATTTTTAAAATATTCACATTGAGTTTGCTTTATTAAAATATTTCTAGCACCTAAAAGTTCTATATATATATATAAGCGGGGATCCTACAGCTTCTGCCGCTTCCCGCATTTCGATCGCCATCTTTTTCTATCTCTCCAGGTGTCTTCATCAATGGCTCTGTCTTTCATGGTTTCCATAACACCTTGTATCCAAGACTTGGCTGGTCTTCCTCGTTTCCTTCTATTACTTGGATTGTATTCCATAGCTCTTTTTGGCCATCTGTTGTCGTCCATCCTCTGTACGTGTCCATACCATATTAACTGTCTAGTTTCTATTCTTTCAGAAGTTGTATGTACTCTATCTGTTTTTCTTCTAATTTCAGAATTAGGTATACGTTCTACTCTTGATATACGGCAAGCTCTTCTTAGGTAGTCCATTTCAACCGTGTCAACTTTTTTCTTTCCTTTTGCTGTCATTTGCCAACATTCTGCTCCATATGTAAGAATTGGCTCTACAATTACTTTGTAGATAGTCATTTTAGTTTTCATAGTAGCTTTGTTGGACCAAAGTATCGAATTCAGAATTTGAACACTTTTCCTGCCTTGTTGCACTCTATAGTCTATATCTCGTTCCGTTGTTCCTTTACTGCAGATAATACTTACTACCCAAATATTTGTATTCGTAGCACCTTTTCATTTGTCTAATTTCCAAATCCGGGTCTTCGTCTTCACTGCCTATTCGCATATATTCTGTTTTAGACATATTCATACTCATCCCCCATTTTTCGTATTCATCTTTGAGCTTTCTAAGCATATAATCTGCATCTTCTTCACAGCTTGCAATTAGTACTTGATCATCTGCAAAGAACAGCGTTGTCAGATAATGGTTGTTAAGCTTCAACCCCATTCCCGCACATTTTTGTCTCCACTGGTGCAGTGCTTCTTGGATATATATTTTGAATAGGGTGGGGGAAAGACAACATCCTTGTCTCAAGCCTTTCGTTACTGTAAATACCCTTGAGAAAGTATTTCCTGTTTTTACAGTGCTTTGAGGACATTTATAGATGTTCAGTATTGCTTTTAGATATGTTTTACTAAGGTCCGTTTTCGTCAAGACACTAAATAAAAGTTTTAAAGGAACTGTATCATAAGCCTTCTCCAGATCTATAAATACCAGATGCGTAGGGAGGTTTCGAGCTGTTCGTTTTTCAATTACTTGTTGAAGGGTAAATGTGTTGTCCACGCACGATCTTCCTGCTCTGAAGCCGCTTTGTTCTTCAATTTCTTTATACTCCTCTTCTATTCTTCTTTTCAATATACGACCATATAACCTTCCCAGCGAGCTAGTTACGCTAATGCCTCTATAATTTCCGCATTCTTTTCTGTCTCCCTTTTTATAAATGGGGCTAATGTGGGCCAAATTCCAATCGTCTGGAATCGTTTGGCCTTCAATTAAGCATTTATTAAAAATATTCACTAAGCTTTCCAAAAGAGCATCCGGTCCATGTTTCACCAACTCGATGGGAATGTCTCCAGGCCCGGGTGTTTTTCCATTTTTCATTTGTTTCAATTCTTTTTTCAGTTCTTCTTTGTTTATCTTATGCACCTCTGAGTTTTCTGTCATTGAGATATGGTCAGGTCTTTCCATAAATTCGTGCCTACTTTCTGTTAATAGCGTTTCGTAATATTTTTCCCACTTTTTATTTTGAATCAGGTTTATATTTCCCTCATCTTTTCTTTCTTTTCTAATACTTTTTATGAATTTCCAAGCTTGTGTCACTTTGGTTCCTCCTAAGCATCGGTCCATCTCTTCGCATTTCTCTTCCCACATTTCGTTTTTTCTTTTAGTGACTTCCTTCTTTGCTTCCCTGTTGAGTCTGCTGTAAATTCTGCGGTCTTCTGAGTCTTTCGTGGATAGCCATGTTTGATAAGCTTTTTTTTTGTCTTTAATTAATTTTCCTACTTCTTCGTTCCACCACTCAGGATTTTTTCTTTTGTCAGCTTCTTCGTACCCCAATGCCTCTTTGGCCGCCTGATGAATGCAATTTTTTATATCTTGATATTCTTTTTCGGCCGTTTCTCTTCGAGTTAAGTGAGTTAGTTTTGAGGCTAGTCTAAGTTTGTAGAGGAATTGTACTGATTCGTGTTTGAGGCTATCAATATTATATCTTATCTTTGTGGAAGCTACTACCTTCTCCTGTTCAATTTTGTTCTTGTTTACTTTCCTGTAGTGTATGGTTATTTTTGCGACCACCATATAGTGGTCAGATCCGCATTCGGCACCACGATACACCCTTACGTCATTTGTTTGGAGCCTTTTGTTTTCTGGTTGGATGAGATAGTCGATTATAGATTTTATCTTTTTCTTTGGTTGTTCCCAGGTAAAT
This sequence comes from Diabrotica undecimpunctata, assembly GCF_040954645.1. NCBI lineage: Eukaryota > Metazoa > Arthropoda > Insecta > Coleoptera > Chrysomelidae > Diabrotica > Diabrotica undecimpunctata. The sequence continues at coordinate 64,654,898 of NC_092803.1, read as the reverse complement.
TTATGTATATCTTTGTGCTGATAAAATCCATTCATTATTTTAAGCTGTAATGTTTGACAAAGATCGATGAGTCGCTCTCCGTTGTTGTTTATTTTGTCTTCACCATATCTTCCTACCACATTGTCTTGTAATTTTTTGCCTACCCGAGCATTGAAATCTCCTAATAGGCATATTTCTTTGGATCGGTTTACATGGGTCAACACGTCAAGCAATTTGTCATAGAATTCATCCTTAACTTTTGTATCAGAATCGTCACTAGGAGCATATACTCCTATTATAACTATCGTCTCCCCATGTTTCTCAAGATCCATCATAATGATCTGCTCGTCTATCTCTTCCCAACTCTTGATATTGTTTTTGAGTTTTGTATGCACGGCTATAGACACACCTCTTTTTGCTCTTAATGATTTTTCAACTCCACTGTATAAATGAATATAGTCGTTCTTGATTTCATTTCCCTTTCCTTTCTTTTTTGTTTCTGTAAGAACGCATATGTCTATTTGTTGTCGTTCTAATTCTTGAAAAACTTCAGTTTCCTTGGTTCTTAGACCTTGTACATTCCATGTGGCCAATCTCATAGTCCTTTTTCGTAGCAGTCGTCGTCTTTTGTTTCCGTCCTTATTCCGAGGCTCTTGATCGAAATTTTTAGCAAATAACTTTTTCTAGAAGAAGGGGTGCTGGCCCATCGTTCAAACCCCCAGACTTGGAGGACCAGGATTTGTGAAGAGTATGTAGTAGGAGTAAATGTAGTGACCCGTCTGCCCTCGGAAACCTAATAGCCATTCGGGGTCGGAAAAAAACGAGAGTTAGCCAAGAGAGGCTGATAGGAAAGATTAAAGACATTTTACTCAAGACAAGTTGAAACAGAGTAAAATGTGAAGGCCCTTATGATCCGCCAGGTGCGTTTCATAAGCGTATGAGTATTGATACAATTTGTGTTCCCGCTCACACCTCGGGGTGTTGACTACAGACTGTATGGCTCGTCCAGCAAAGTTCTTCCGAAGTTAATATTCCTTTAGGCTCTTCAGATTTCATCAATTTTGCATAAACAATTCTTAAAAATCGAAACATATATGCAGTTGCTCTTAAAATTCTATTAAATTGACTGAATCTTTCAAAATCTATTAAACGTGGACTATTAAATTTTACTTCATGAGTGGTTAAAATTTCATCAGCTTTTTCCTTTTTTTTAAGGGTGGTGTCTGGAGGCCAACTGTTTTCTAATTGATACAGAAAATCAGGACCTTTAAACCAACACCTGGTGTTTTTCAAATTGGGACGTTTCGTCCATTTAGTAGCTTCGTCGGCTATATTATTCTTAGTAGGTACATATCTCCAATGTGATATCATTGAGTTTTGTTGAATTTCGGCCACTCTGTAAGCAACATACTTTGGTAATTTGCTTGGGTCTTCATTTCTTAACCAGCTTAAAACTGTTGAAGAATCTGTCCAATAAACAATGTTGTTCACAGTTATGGAAAGATGTTGACAAAGGCTTTTAGCAAACCTTGAACCCATTACCGCACCATTAAGTTCCAATCGAGGAATAGTTTGTGGTTTTAATGGTGCTGCATGTGTTTTCGCTCCAATCAAAGTACACCCTATGACATATTTTTTCATTATTCTTAGATATGCCACACAAGCACTTGCGTGTTCGCTGGCATCTACAAAAATGTGCATTTGCGTATTGGTATCCTTCCAATTTTCGAGTTTATTAAGAAAATATCTTGGAATTGAAACTTTCTCTATTTCTGGAAGCTGTTTTAACCAAACAAGCCATTTTTGAAACTGTTAATTGGTTATTGGTTGATCCCAAGAAATGTTACTCCTCCATATTTCCTGTAAAAGAATCTTCACATAAATCAAAAAGTTTGCTAACAAACCTAAAGGGTCATATACAGACATTAAGATTTGTAAAATTTCTCGCTTTGTTGGCTTTCTTAATCTACTTAAAACATCTTTGTTTCCTTTATTACATTTTAAATTGAAAATAAAATGATCTCCCTTTAAATCCCACCACATTCCTAGAACCTTTTCCATGCTCTTATTGTTTCCTATATCTAGGTTGACTTTCTCGTTATTTTCGTGGGTGGTGTTCATGATTTTTATTAATTTTTCAGAGTTTGATCTCCAGTTTCTTATTTCAAAATTTCCGCTGGCGTGAATTAAGGCAATTTCTTTTGCTAATTGGATGGCTTCATCCTCAGTGTCTGTTGATTCTAAGAGATCATCGACATAATGATTCTTTACTATGGAATCAACAGCGCTAGGATATTCTACGCTAAATTTCTTCGCATTAGTGTTTTTAATAAACTGTGCACAACTGGGTGAGCAGGTAGCCCCGAAGGTCATCACAGTCATGACATAAACTTCCAAAGGATTATCAGAGCTACCATTGCGCCACAAGAATCGTTGTGCATGTTGATCTTCTTCTATTATATCTACACGAAGAAACATTTCCTTGATGTCTCCAGAAAAGCCAATCTTTCTTTCACGAAATCGTAGGAGGACGCCTAATAAAGAAGCAAGTTGGTCATCTCCTTTTAATAACATAGAATTTAAGGATATTCCCTGTACGGTTGCTGCTGCATCCCAAACTAATCTGAATTTGTCAGGTTTATTAGGATTAAAGGCCGGAAATATGGGAAGATACCATGTTTTATTTTGATACTCTAAGAGTTCTTATTCTGACAGTTTTCTAATATATTTCTTTTCTAAAAAATCTTGAATTTGTTGATTAATTTTGGTACCTAGTTCTGGATTTTTCTTAATTTTTCTCTCTATACACTCCAGTCTTTGAATAGCCATGGGTTTACTATTAGGGAGTTTCAAGTTGTCGTATTTCCAGAGTAATCCAATTTTATATTGGTTACCAATTTGAACTAGGGTACTTTCTTGTATACGAATAGCCTTATCTAATTCGTTGAAAACAGACGGTTTAATATTTTGAACTCCAAGGCTTTCAACTGAAAAGAAATCTTTTACACTATTAAAGAGTTCTTGGTTAGTAATGCTTCCAGAACTACATTCGCAAATGTGGTACGAGTAGTTTATTTCCACATCGTTATTTGAAAATATTGCAAAAATGGTCCAACCTAACCTGGACTTTGCAGCTATCGGTTAAAGTTCTAGACCTTCCTTCACTCGAAGTGGTAACGCCAAGTCTCAGGCCTATCAAAATCTGAGGAACAGCGTTCTTATATGATTTGAAAGGCAAGTTTTTTAGATAGGGAAAGCTTTCTTTAATTGCCTTTGCATCGAGAGTTTGTTTTGGAAGGCCTAATTTTCTTACCGTTCTGGCTGGTCGGTGGTCAAATTCTTTGGCCCCATTATAATCACCAGCAATAGAAAAAAAATACTTTTTCTGACGCATCTTCTAAGCGTTGTTGGTTTCCGGTCCATTTTAAGCAAAGTTGTTCTGGGTTTCCCATTATATTTAGTTTTTTAGCAACACTTTCTTCTAACAAAGTAACGGAAGACCCTTCATCTAGAAAGGCAAATGTAGTGACCTCCCTACTTCCATTTCTTAAAACAACGGGAAGTATTCGAAAGCGTGTTCCTTGATGTGCATTACTTTCTTCATCTGCAGATAAGAGGTGCGATTCTACTGTTTGCATACCGCTTTCCTTTTTGATAAGCTTTGTACTTTTATTGGATACTTGTTCTGAAAATTCATGAAGAAGAGGATGATGCTTTTTTTGGCATTCTTCTTTGTTGCATTTTACAGGATACTTACAGAGAAATCTGTGTTTCTTTAAGCAAAGCCTACATAAATTTAAGGCTTTAACAACCTCCCATCTTTGAGATAATGAATATCTCTGAAATTCTGAACAACCTGCAATCTTTTTACAATCTCTCTGATTACACAGTTTACAATTATGTGTTTCACTGGAGGCATTTGGTTCATGTATATTAGCATGCACATTATTATTAAATTGCCTTTTTTTATTACTTTGGTCATTAAGGGCTAGTGTAGGTAGAGCAGAACAAACATTTGTTGCCAGATTATACAACAATCAGCAAGTTCCCTTAATTCCTGAAAATTTTGAAAAGCACTGCGATATATCGCCCAATTAACTTTAATTTGTGAAGGTAGTTTCTCTAATAGTTCGTGCATAAGGGTAGGGTTATTAAGATAGTCTTTTAAATTAGATGCTTCCAATAAAACATACATTTTTAACTGCTAAAGCAAATTCTACCAGAGTTTCAAGTTTTTCCGGTTTAGGAGGTGGTAATCTACGAATAGAATTTATATGAGCTTCAATAATTTGCTCAGGTCTTCCAAAAAAAACTTTTAATGTAGCTATAATTTGGGGCACACATTGAGGTAATATTAAAAAACTTGAAACACTGACTCTTGCTGGACCTTTTAAACATTTTTGTAATCTTAATATATTCTCATGATTATCTACTTGACATAGCTCAGTAGATCTTTCAAAACTACTAATAAACACGGGCCAGTCATATGGATTACCATTAAAAATAGGGAGATCTCCAGGATTCCTTCTTTTATACAATATACCTGAACTTTTATCGTTATAAGTTGGCAGATGCTTACCAAGTGTTGGTGTTAAAGGGGCAATATTGTCGATAAAGGGCTTATCTATATTTAGAGAAAGGAATTTATTGACCAAAGGGTTAGTTTCAATTATTTCTTCTTCATCGATGTCTTGACTAGCATTCGAGCACTCATCTTCTTCTATAATTCTCCTAGACTCCTTGGTTAACTCTCTTTCTTGACGTAATAGATCTCGTTCTTCCTGCAGAAGTTGAAGCTTCATTTTTGTTTTGCTGCTTGTTGATGAGGAGCTTTTTAAGGAGGTTGCAGAACAAGATTTCTTGATTTTGGAACCTTGTGGGTGAGACTTCTTAGTGGCTGCGTCTACACAAAGGGGGCACTTCCAGCTGTCATCACCAATTACTTCGGAATCATCCTGTACATTTACGCATTCAAAACAGCACCATTTTTTACATTCTGTACATTTTACCATCCGTTCTTCACGATATGGTTTGCCGCACACAGGACATAGATCAATTCTGGTTCGTCCAACAACTGATGGACCCATATTCGTAGATCTTGTAAGATTGTGTGATTCAGCAATCGCGTGTGATGAACAGAATTTGAGCTTGTTGGGAATTTATCTTTATTGTACAGCCAGCAATTGACGGATTTGTAGTTTACTGTTTTTATTTGCGAAAACCATCTCAAATTCCTACAATATATAAAATTAACAATATAAAAAATTAATTTATTCCCATTATTTACTGTTCTCTTGCTGTCTGCTAAAATTATTTAAATTTTTCCCTAATCGGTGACAGGTTTATTTTCTGACGTTTTTATTCTATTTGACATAGTCTATAGAACAGTAGCAACGGGAAATTTTGGGTAACATGATAGAACTTAAAATTAACTAAATACATTGTATAAAAATAACAAATATTCGTAACAATTATTGTTATCATAAAAAAGTCGATTTTTGTACTAGCTAACGCACGTTTAAGCTTCTGTACACCAAAAGAAGTAATAAATCGTTGAAATGTTTGATTAGTGTTAACAAATTTATGCCCAGAGTCAATAAATAAAAATTGAGCTCGACGATCAGACAAACAAGGTTCAAATACGCCTACTGTGTAAGTATTTTCAGAAAAATTTGCGATAATGTTGTCGATGCAACTACTGGACTGGGATGTGATTCTAGTATAATTATTTATAGTTACTTCTACATTAAGAAATATAAATAGAAAGAATATCAAAAAGAAGGGTCAATGTTGGAATTTATAATAAAACCACCAAGTATGATTAGTTTGTCTGCTGTACTAAGCAAGGACGTTATGATATTCTCAAAATTCACAAAAAAAGTCAAAGACGCCCTTACTCGATCTGTATACAGCTAAAATATTTGTTTTTATTGAAGGTTCATAAATTGCGCAAAACTCTAAAATTTGCTCTACATTATATTCCTTTAGATTAAAAGAAGAAAACAGTTAAAAGCGCAATCGCTTTTAGACCGTAACGGTAAAACAGTTGCGTCGTGAGCGATAGACTTAAGAATCACAAAATACTTCCGTCGGATAGATCAAGCAACTACTTAAAAATTCTGTGAAATTAAACAATCTACAACAACAAAAGCTAAAATAGAATATCTTGTATGTATGGAACAGTCTATATTTATATTTTACTGCTTAATCAGTTGTCTGTATATATACAGATCGAAAAATGTGCAATTAAGAAAATATATCCTTCAAGTATCATCTTCATGTTTATCAAAGTGAAGGCCAAGACAGCTATTAGATCCAACAAAACCCAGCGAGGGCTTCCCTTTAACAGAGAAGATAGGAAAACAGAAAGAATGTCAACTTTATAAAACCGGGAAATGAATGTAGCTGACTTGACGTGATGGATTTTTTCCAGTGTTTTTTATTTAAATGCTGAGTATAAATATCTTATACCTATATATAATTCATGTCAGAAAAATAAAATTTTAATAGCTTTTACTTTTTTTATTAAAATATTAATAGCTTATTATTTTATTTAAACAGTAAAGAAATTTTATACATACGTCTTCACCTTAGACAAAATCTGATTAAAATATTGTATTAAGAATTATTTTATTTCATTCTCTTTTTTTGTTACTTTTTTAATATATACAGGGTGTTTCACAAAAAAGGTAACCCCGTCTCTAGGGTAGGTAAACAACTGAAAAATAATTTATACGAATATGTTTTGGAAGCTAATACATTCCATGAATTTGTTTTTATATCTGATTCTCATATAGGGCGCTAGTTACACGGATCGTACTAAGTATTAGTCAATATAACTTTTTTAAGAGTATAATTATTAACCAAAATTTCAAGTAAACTTAAACATCATTCAATTTTTTCACGAAAAAGGTACTCTTGGTAAAACTCGATACTGTGTACCATTTTCGGAATATTTTGATTTGAAAATTATAAAGTAATAATTAATGCTGGTAGTAATGATAAAGTTCTAATGGGTATACCTCTATTTTCTCCAAGTGTGCCATAGAAATCTGGCATTTACTGATTGTTATGACGATAAATCAATAATAATTAGAGTTTTAAAACCCTGTTATTTGTAAAATCAAATCAACATGTACTCAAATGTTGAATACACTGACATGTTATTAACCTTAAGCGAATGTTTAGGATGTTCTAGTGCAGTTGTGACACGTTATGCAGACAAGTTTCCTAGAAAAAACTTACCAAGTAAAAAAACATTTAGAGCCGTTGAACGACGTTGTCGAGAAACTGGGAATGTGAGACCAAATAAAATAAATTCTGGTAGACCAAGAACAACAAGAATAATAAATAAAGAAAATAATATTTTAAATTTACTTGATCAAAATCCAACAGTTAGCGTAAGGAATATAGCAAGACAAACAAATACTTCTTCTTCAAGTACTTGGCGGATACTGAAAGAACAGCAATTACATCCTTATCATTACAGATAAGTTCAAGAGCTCAAGGACAGCCCAAATTTTTCCCCAAATTTTTATCCAAATTTTTAAAAATGCATTCTTTTTACGGACGAGGCCACCTTTCCGCGACAAGGTATGTTTAACTCCCATAATGCACACTACTGGTGTGATGGGAATCGACGAGCCAAAAGGGTATCACATTACCAACACCCATTTAAATGTTTGGGCAGCAACTTTAGGTAACAAATTAATAGGTTATCATATTGTACCTGGAAATTTAAATGGTGATATGTATCTTGATTTTTTAAACAATTCCTTATTCGAGATATAGATTTAACGCTAAACGAGCGAAGATCTTTATTTTTTATGCACGATGGAGCTCCACCACACTTTGATAGAAGGTGTCGTAATTGGTTGAGTAATCATTTTCCGAATCGATGGATTGGTAGATGTGCAATAGCTCCGATTCATTGGCCTCCTCGGTCATGCGATTTTAATCCTTTGGACTACGCAGTTTGGTCGTATATTAAGTAAAAAGTCTATGCTAATGCTATGGTAAATTCACGTCAAGAATTGAAAGAAAGAATTCAACGTCAATTTAATGACATCATAGCTGATCCCCTACCGTTTAGAAGGTTAATGGAATCTTTAGAAAAAAGAATAGACTTGTGTATTCGCGAAAACGGAGAGCATTTTCAAACACTTACTGTAATTAAATTTTATTTTATGTTCTTAGTTATTAATTTAATTCTCTTCTTGTGAGTTTTGTTTAATTACTAACTATTTTATACAAGCGTCAAATATTACTTCATAATTTTAAAAATCAAAATATTCCAAAAACGGTACACAGTATCGAGTTTTACCAAGAGTACCTTTTTCGTGAAAAAATTGAATGATGTTTAAGTTTTGATTTGATTTAATTTTGATTAATAATTATACTCTTAAAAAAGTTATATTGACTAATACTTAGTACGATTCGTGTAACTAGCGCCCTATATGAGAATCAGATATAAAAACAAATTCATGGAATGTATCAGCTTTCAAAACATATTCGTATAAAATTTCATTACAATGTTGCCAGTATTTTCGGCAAAAACGTAAAAAATGCGTAACATTTTTTTTTCTTCAACGCCCTGTATCTTGAAAACGTGTTACAGGTTTAATATTTTCTTTGTTTATTTTCCTTATGTGGTCAATGAAACTAGAAATAAAATAGACAATAAATTGGCTTTGAATTTATTTTATAAAAGCTTACTTAGTTATAGTTTCATAAAGGGCTTGATTTTTCTTCTGGTAGTATCTTCATGTATCTTTCAAATTGTTCTTGTTTAGGTTATTGTTTTCTTATCAAATGTGTTCTTTATCAAAACTGTCACATGTTAGGTTAATGGCACGGTATGCTTATCTTGAGTGACATGACATTTAGCCTCTTCTGACAGGTTATTTGACATCAACTTCTAAAGGTCAATTGATTGGTTCATGGAACTAAAAGTTGTACTTTGAATTGTTGGTCCTAATAGGTTGGAGACAGGATATCTTGTCATTAGTTTGTTTAAAAGTTGGATTTGTGGTTTTTTTGAGTTGTTTTTTTGAGGAAAAAAGTTGGGATTTTTGGGTTCACGTATGCCAAGGATACTGAATATACAGGAAATTTCTGGATTTAAAACTCAATTTCACCTCAACAGGATCAGGAATCAATTATATTTGTAAAATAGGCGCTTATAGCGGATTAAATTCTTGATTGAGAATTATTATTTTATTTTATATTCTTCTCCTCCTTCAAATCTTCTATCTGGTATTTACTTTTTATTGGCTTCCATATAAGCTGTTCATCGTTTGGATCTACAACGTCAAGAAGCTGATATGTAGCTGTAGGGTTATTGGATATAAAGAAGACCAAGCTATAGACCCTAAGAATGAAAGTGAACAATAAACTTGGTGAGAATTAACCATTTTACCTTCACTGCAACCATCTTGTCTACCTTACCATATTTGGGAAAATACTAGTCACATATTCAAATAGTTTATCTGTGGTTACATACAACTGATGTATTTATAATAACCTTCTCTTCCACCAGACGTTTAGATAATTGAAACTATTAATATCTAAAATAAAAGTAACCTTAAATTATAATTAGTAGTTTAAAGTATAATTATATTAAATTAGATCACAAGTAAAGGTAGATATTTAGTTACTAATTAGAGGTATAGTAAACAAGGTTTATTTAATTTAGTTAAGTTAGTGTTAGAAACTTAGTAGGAATGAATTACCACAAAATACAGACGGTGTGATATAATATTAAGTTAGAAACTTACCGTTGACAAAGTAGTGTGCAGCTAAGGTATATATATACGCTGGGGTTATTCAAATCATTGTAGTATTCCATATTCTTTGCTCTAAGCATTAAATTATATTACAATTACCCTAACCATTGAATAAAAATTTAAACTATAAACACAAAGTGTAGTTCTTGACAGGTGACAACCATAGATAGGTGACAGCAACACCTCCGCTGGGTTATGGCTAATGGTCTGATACGCGGCATTATTCGATAAATTGGGTCTTAACATTTTACCCATCCCACTCTTCGGGTATATATTGGATTTAAACCAAATCTTAAAGAGCTGGTCCGTCGATACCACCTTTAATTTATAAAAATAGAATATTTTTGTAACAAACGGATGGCGTTACAAAAATTTTTTACTAAGCAAACCCCAATTATTTTTCAGTTTTTTACCTACCCTAGAGACGGGGTTACCTTTTTTTGAAAGACTCTGTATAGGAGAATTATTTTACAGGAATGTAAAACACTTTGGCAGGATAAATCGTCACTAAAAATACCAAAAGTTAGAAGAAAGAAAAGAGTGTAAATAGAAATAGAAAAAGAGGTCTCAGCAAGGATCTATGCGAGAAATAAAGCATGATATTTCCTATAATTATACTGCTGGTATAAACAAACTGCTGGTATTTAAAAGGTTTTTAGATATTTGTCTGTAAAATTATTTCTTTTAAAGAACTAAATTGACGTGGAAAAAAGAGAGTGAAGAAGGAGCCACAATCCTAAATTGGCGAGTGTGTATGGTACTAAAAGAGAAAGACAGAATGCTAAAAACATTGATTTCTGAGAAACCAGGCGGTAAAAGATCAGTAGGCCACCCAGAAAAAAAAAGAAAGATTATTGGGGTACTACAATGGTAAATGGAAGCGCAAGATCGTAGAAGATGGAGAGCTATAGTGGATGTGGCGAAGACTCTCACCAAGTTGTAATGCCAGTCAAGAAAAAGAAAAAGAATATAAGAAACTCACAAACACAGTCATTCAAAGTTAAACTTAAGTTACCTATATATAATGTATTTTAGATATGGTACGTGTGAAATACATAGTCCTGTCACAGATATCGATATAAGTGTAAACGGGGCTTGTACGGCTGACATACTGAACGTTATGTTGACATTACTGACTATTGTCATTTCAGTCTAGTTTGAGCTGTTATGGTAGAGTTGATAGACAAAAAGAACAGTTTGCTCTCGCTGCTCTTCATAAGGAAGAAAGAGCTCATATTTTTGAATTACTAAAACCCTTAAATATTACGCGTGATTTTGTGTGCTGCACTATTAAACTGTTTTTAAATACGTAACAAGTAAGTGACTGTAAAGGATACAGGATAAAAGGATTGTGGGCTACAGGTTATTAACGCTGTTAAGTCAAAAATTAACAAAAATCCTGACCGAAAACAAAAAATTATTACTTGGGAAATGAATACTGCCCCAAAAACCATGAGTTACAATATCAAACAAGACTTGGAACTTGGGATTTTTAATAGATAAACAAGACAACCCTTTATCTTTGTACTAAAACAAAATAGTAAAAAAAATCAAGACGCCTGTTGTCGTTTTACGGTAAAACGCGATACAAAGAAATCTTCTTTACAGAAAAAAAAATATAGTCTGGAAAAAACTTTTAATAAGTACAACGATATAGTTTATGCACGGCCATCTAAGGAAGTACGCGAACTGGTGCCAGGGATCAAACGAGGACATTTTCCTGCCTAAGAATAGGTTGGTGGGGAGTATCCTATGATGGCGTCACTTCTTTACATTTTTGTAAAAGGGACGTTGAAATAGCGGCGAGAAGTTATCAACAGAACATCGCAACAAATGTAGTGTGGCTTCTAAACAATATGGTTCAAAATATACCATCAATATTCCAACAAGGCGAAAACTCAACAGTGGCTTGAAAATCATATACCCGAATTTAATAGTAGTGAACATCGGCCACCAGCTAGACCATACCTTAATCTGCTCAACTACTAATTGTGGTTATTTTTAGAGGGCATGATCTGGTAGTAGTTGTGAAAAATATACCCATGGATGTCGTCTGTACAGCGATCGATGAATGGCCTAACAGACTTCGGCGAAGTATTTAGGCCAATAGAGGCTATTTTAAATATGTTTTTTTTTAGTTTGTAGTTTATTAGATTAACTAGTAATAAATTATGTAAAATTTTTTGAAATTAAGTCAGAATTTTAAATTTTTTTGGTTAAATACCTTGATCTTGATTGAATACCTATTGATATTTATGGCAAAACTACGTATATGTATAGGAGCATTAAGAAGAAAAAGTTATACATATTTTCTACAAAATGATAACTAGATATAAATAACCCGGCGCCAGTGTAGTGGGATATGACATACCCCAGTGAGCTTAAAACTAGCGCCAATATTTTTATCGGTAAATTAGCGCGACAGGCATTTCAGTACCTTTCGTTAGAACCTTGAAGGTGGTCTCGGGTCTCGCAGTTGTTGATTTACTTTTGAAGTGAACGCACGCATCGCTGTTTTGATCCAAACGTCGTAGTGGTATCATATACCGCACCACACAGGTAAGTTAATATATTTATGGTAGTATTGTTAGTAAGTGAAATTATTTATTTTTAATGAAAATGTGAAATTTTATACATAAATTATTAATGTTTTTTGTTCTAGATTATGACTTATCGATATGAACGGAAGCAGGCGAGGCTTCAAGCTTTATGGGACGATTCTCAAACGATGATGTAGTAATTGGATCTGCAAGCGAGAACGAATCCGACAATGAAGACAACAGTAGCCACAACTCTGACAGCGAGGAAGATGCAATTGATTTAGAACAGTCGGTGGCTGATCTAGAAATCTAAAATGAACTCTTGGGGCAAGCACAGGAGAGCCAAAAGAAACATCAAATGTAAGAACACACTCAGTAAATATCATTACGCCTTTACCAGGTGTAAAATGAAATTCAAAAATGGCGAAAACTCTCGTGGAATGTTTCAATTTACTTTTTACACCTAGTATGATGGATGATGTCCTAACTTGGACTAATATAAAAATAAGAAGAAAGTCCACTTGCTACGATGAAAACCATCAGTATGCAGTTCGCGAAACCAATACAATTGAAATAAGAGCATTGTTTGGACTATTGTACTAGGCTGGGGTATTCATGTCTGCTCGGCTTAATTAAGAATATCTTTGGTCTACCGATAAAACCGGAAT